>NC_061861.1:6704142-6710233 GCF_019202785.1 Penaeus chinensis | reverse complement strand
ATGCATAAAATGCAGGTTGAATTTTGGTACTGTGCATGGCGTGAGTGGCAGGCGGGTTGCGAGAGACCAGCGTGCGATACCAAGCGGCGAGGAGCAACAGGTAGGGAAGGTGGGGGGGGGGGGGGGAGTCGATAACTGGTGTGCAAGTTGGCAGGGCTGGCTGCTGGGCGCCGGGATAGCTGGCCTGCTGCGGACTCGCTTTTTGGGCTCGTGAGTGAGTGGTTGAGTGAGTGAGTGAGTGGATGGATTGAGTGAGTGAGCGGGTGGATTGAATGAGTGAGTGATTGAGTGAGTGTAGGTGGTTGAGTGGTTGAGTGAGTGAGTGAGTGAGTGAGTGAGTGAGTGAGTGAGTGAGTGAGTGAGTGAGTGAGTGAGTGAGTGAGTGAGTGTAGGTGGTTGAATGAGTGAGTGAGTGAGTAGTTGAGTGAGTGTTGGGCGGTTGAGTGGTTGATTGGGTGGGTGGGTGAGTGAGTGAGTGAGTGAGTGAGTGAGTGAGTAAGTGAGTGAGTGAGTGAGCGAGCGAGCGAGCGAGCGAGTGAGTGAGTGAGTGAGTGAATGAGAGGGTAGTTGAGTGAGTGAATAGGTTAGTGAGTGAGTGGTTGAGTGAATGTGTGAGTGGACGGTTGAGTGAGTGGGTGGGTGGCCGACCCAGCCCGCTATCCCTCCCGCCTATCCAGCCCACCCCAGGAAAGGCAGCCTAGATGAGGAAGCCTATTTCTCTCCCCCCCCCCACTTCTCCTCGCTCATCTGCCACCCCCTCCTCTCCTTTCAAACCTACCCCCCCCCCCTGTCCTCTCCCCGAGACGCGAGGCCTTCCGAGTGCCAATTAGAGTCGGCCCGACTTGCACAAGCCAGCCGCAAGGGAAGGATCCTGGTCGTTGCGAGACAGCCATGGCATAGGGGAGGGGGGGCTGGGGAGGGAGGGAAGGGAGGAAAGGGAGGAAAGGGGGGAAGGGAGAGAGGGAGGGAGGGTGGGAAGGAGAGAGAGAGAGAGGTGAGTGCCTGGTTGTAAGTGATCAGGTAATGGATCCTGGTGGTAACCTGAGGCACCAAGAAGGCGGGACACTGACGCACCGCTGCAACGGCCCTCATGACGTCACCTTGACAAGCCCTCCCTCAACCCTTGTCAAGCTTTAATCACCCTTACTTTCTTTGCTCGTCCTTTCCAAGCTTTTCTTCAAAATCTTTAAAAAAAACTCTCCCTCACCTTTATCAGGCCTCCCTCACTCTAGACCAGCCTTCTTAACCCTTCTACATTCCCTCCTCTTCCTAATCACCCCTGCAACCTTTTCTTCGTGCTTGCAAGGTATTATTCGCCCTTGGAAAGCCGTTTCCATTTTTCCTGCCCTTTCCTCACCATTTTGAGATCCTTCGTCACCCTTGAAATCCATGTTCACCCTTGAAACTCATTCTTCACCCTTGGAGACTCTCTTCACCCTGGAGACCTCCCTCTCCCTTGACGCTTTCCCTCCCCCTACCTCCCCCTTTCCGCCCCTCGACGCCAAGCCAAGGGACAAAACGGCCCTGTTCTGCAAGCGCCGACCCCGACCGCCCAGGAAAGCCTACCCTTAACCGCACCCCCCCCCCCCCCCCCCGCCCCCCCCGGCCCCCCCTTCCCGACCCAGTGCCGTGTCTTCGGGTGCCAGTGTTACCCGCTCCTGAAGGCGACCGCTTCTCTCTCCCTTGTGGCAAATTAGCAGTGCCCTTATATTTCAGTCACGTGTTGGCGTTGCATCATGCACATAGCATCATGCGCCACACTAACTAAAATGGAAAGTGGGCTCATGCACAAAAGCCCAATTGCAGATTGAACTTTGCAAGAACACAATGGAGAAGAGGTAATAGTGTAGTAATGGCTAGTTATAATATTGATGATGATAATATTAACATCAACAATTACAAATATAATTTATTTATTTATTTATTTATTTATTTATTTATTTATTTATTATTACTATTATTACTATTATTATTATTATTACTACTACTACTATCATTATTATTATTATTGTTGTTGTTATTAATACTATTAACATTTCTGTTATTGTTAATGTCATCATTCTTATTATTATCATTATCATCAATGTTATCATAAATACTACTATCTTTATCATCATCAATACTATAATCTTTATTATCATCAAAACTATAACGTTCCGATTATTATTAATAATAACAATAATTTAATAACAATAATAATATTACTAACAAAAACAAAACGAACAAGAACCAAAACAAGAATGATAATAATGAAAATAATAATAACAAAAACAATACCAAACAAAACAATACCAACAACGAACAAAACACTGATAATAGCGCAACGTTAACCCCGCGAACGAGACCGGCAAGCAGGAAGGGTCACCCTAATATTCCAACGCGTTCATTATTACAGACGAATAAAACGGGGCGCGCCATGCATTTGAACGATCCGGGAACCAGTCTCCCCACGCGATTAGGGACGCCGCTTTCTAATCATGCACAAGCGCCTTGCAATCGTGCCAACGGCCATAACCAACCGACGTGCATTTCAACTACAAAGCTACACCTTTAATTTAAACGATCATAATGGAACGTCGGATCATGAGCGTTTGAATATTAATGCATAAAGTCGTAACAGTGAAACAATGAATGACGGGAAAAAAAAAAATGTTTTGAAATGTGCCTGGCCGAAATTCCATATTCTCCGTCTGTCTGTATGTCTGTCGTCTGTCGTCTGTCGTCTGTCTGTCTGTCTGTCTGTCTGTCTGTCTGTCTGTCTGTCTGTCTGTCTGTCTGTCTGTCTGTCTGTCTGTCTGTCTGTCTGACTGACTGTCTGTCTATCAAGTGTCTGTCTATCTCTTGCCTTTTTTTTTTTCTTTTTCCTTTTCTGTCTCCGTCTTTCTCTTTCTCTTTCTCTCTTTGTCTGTCTCTCTGTGTGTCTGTGTGTCTGTGTGTCTGTCTGTCTGTCTGTCTGTCTGTCTGTCTGTCTGTCTGTCTGTCTGTCTGTCTGTCTGTCTGTCTGTCTGTCTGTCTCTTTCTGTCTCTCTCTCTCTTCTCTTTCTGTCTCTCTCTCTCTTTCTGTCTCTCTCTCTCTTTCTGTCTCTCTCTCTCTTTCTGTCTCTTCCTCGCTTTTTCTGTCTCTCTCTCTCTCTTCTCTCACCTCCTCTTAGGATAGGGTGAGTCCGAGAGAGAATGGAAGATCACGCTTCCTAAATGAGTAACGGGGGGGGGGGGGGGGGGGGGGCGTTATTCATTTAGGAAGCGTGATCTTCCATTCTCTCTCGGACTCACCCTATCCTAAGAGGATTAGGATATATCACTAATCCCTCCATATATCCTTGATCTACAATGTCGCCACGGAAGTTTCCCGAGACTCGAGTGTTGACATTGTGCAGTCTACGGAGAACGCGCCATGTTTCACTACTTTCAGCAAACATCCTTTCTTGCGGGGTGGAACAACATGTTGATAACTTTCTTCTCCCATTCATTTCTTTCTTTCTCTCTTTCTCTTTCTCTTTCTCTTTCTCTTTCTCTTCTTTCTCTTTCTTTTTCTCTTTCTCTCTCTCTATCTCTCTATTATTTTTGTTTCTCTCCTTTTCTCTCCCCTCCATATTTTTTCGTTCTGGCTCGTTTCCCACATCCTAACCCATATTCCTCCTCCTCCACCTTCAAATTCCTTCTAACCCATAACATTCAAACGTAAACCTACGTCATATGAACCAAACAATAACCAGAACCCAAATTCTCCAAAATTAATTAGAAAATAAATTTCCTGCTGATGATACAATTAGCCGACAATTAGAGGCCGCTATCTAGCGTCGCTGGAATCCTTCACGGTCTGCGAGCCCCCCCCCCTCCCCCCCTACTTAAACACCCCAGACAAGGCTACGTTCCGATTATTATGTTTGGCGACCAAGGACTCCTCAAATAGATAGCTTTATTACGTATCAGTCATACTTTACAATCTTGTTATGCCCCTGTTATGATATATGGATATATGTCACGCCCGTTTCCATCTGCCATTTTCCTTGTCGTACTCCTGTCATGATCTACCAACTTCTGTCACGCTCTTGACATGCCGCTGCCATGATCTACCAAACTCCTGTCAAGCCCGCTGTCATGATCTACAAAACCTGTCACCCTCCTCCTATGCCCCTCTTATCACCCCTCAAACCTCTGTCACGCTCCTTCCGCCCGTACCGTGCCCCTGCTTCTAGGAAGCCCTTACCACGTCGTCTGTTCATTTTCTGCCATGCTTTTGCCATGCTCTCGCTGCGCTCTGGAGATGCCGCGTGTTGCCATGCCTCCGCCATTCCACCACCACGCCCGAGCCACTCCGCAATTACACATTTGTTACATACCTGTCATGTCCTCACCTTCCCCAGGCATGAACACGTCCCTGCCCTACTTTCACCATACCCCTGCCATCCAGGCGCTATGCCCCCACGACGGCTTAACCACATCCTAGTCACGTCTGTACCAACGACCTTACCGGACCCAAGACATGTCGTTGCCAAGCTACCGTTATTACCCAACTCTACCTCATCTCACGCCTCTTACCCCCCCCCCCCACGCCGGACTCCCTACCATCGCATCCCGGCCTCTCTTGACAAGCATGCCTCCGCTGCTCCGCCAAACAAGCGAGAGGCATCCAGACCTACTTAACAACGGGGTCATGCCTTCGGTCTGGTACCATTCTCTCATGTCTGAAAGTACTATGTATGTATGTATGTATGTATGTATGTATGTATGTATGTATGTATGTATGTATGTATGTATATACATGTATGTATGTATGTATGTATGTATGTATATACATGTATGTATGTATGTATGTATGTATGTATGTATATATGTGTGTGTGTGTGTGTGTGTATGTGTATGTGTGTATGTGTGTATGTGTGTATGTGTGTATGTGTGTATGTATGTATATATGTATATATATTTGTATGTATGTATGTATGTATGTATGTATGTATGTATGTATGTATGTATGTATGTATGTATGTATGTATGTATGTATGTATGTATATACATGTATGTATGTATGTATGTATGTATGTATGTATGTATGTATGTATGTATGTATGTATGTATGTATGTATGTATGTATGTACGTACGTATGTATGTCTTCATATATGTATGTCTACCTGCTTGCCTAATTGCCTGCCTGCCTAACCGTTTATCTGCTTGCTTGTCTACTTACCCGCCTGCTCCTTACGCATGACAGTCTACTTCCTATGTGCCCCCTCCCCCTCGCTGCCCCCTCCCCCCCCCCCCCCCAGCATGCAGCACACGTGAGCCTCATCCCGCGGACTCGTGAGCCTGCACGGCCTTGGGAACACATGACTGAGCAGGCAAGCAAGCACAACAGGCTTGGTGCATGATGCGGGTACTGGTTATCCTCGGGTTGGTAATGACATTTCACTCTTCTCAATCACGCAGAAGGTATGAATCAGCATCCTCAACATCATCTCTGCCACTGCCTTTGCTACCTTCCTAGTCATCGACTTTTCTATTCCCATAATCTGATTTTTCTTCTATTATTCTCTTATTCATTCTCCTTCTCATCATCAGAATCACCACTATCATCATCCCCATCATCTTTATCTTTTATTCTGCGTCCTTTCCTTTTCTTTCCTTTTCTTTCCTTCTCCTCTTTCTTCCTCTCCTTCCCCTTCCTCCTCTCTTCCTCTTTCCTTTACTTCCTCTTCCTCCTCCTCGGCCAGTTTACCAGACATGACAAACAAGCCCCCCCCCCCAAAAAAAACAAAAAAACAAAAAAAATCGGTGAAATAATCAACACTAATCATAATCAATAAGTGCATCATATTGTTCATACTGTACACATGCAAATAACCTTATTGCAACTTGCAATACAGCAATACCAAAGTACTCGCATGCAATGAAATAATAGCACCGAGAGACAAAATAAATCAAAAGAAATGACATCACCATCAACATTAATGAACAGCCATGAAGAATACATCCGGGTCCCAGAATCCTAATGTTACCATTAGCGTGACCGCAAAGAGGAAAACAAATAATTCACAACGAGCCGAGGGCGCCCGAGCAGACCGCACAACGCAGCATCAACACAAAGAGAAA
>NC_061861.1:6691642-6694142 GCF_019202785.1 Penaeus chinensis | reverse complement strand
CAAGGAAGTACTTTTCGAGACCCTGAGCTATGCCGAGCCCCGACCTCCAAGTGCTCCCTCTTCCCCACATGCCCAAAGTCTCAAGTGCCGAGGTATGTCTATCCCGACGCCACATACCCGCAACCCCCATGCGCCAGGGTATAGCTCCTCCCCCCACCCCCAACCTCGAAATGCCCTGACACACCTCAGCCACTCTGCTCCCCCACCCCCTCGCTTCCTCCCCGCCGTTCGGACGATCAACCAAAACGTCAGACGACAAAAGGACTTGACCGGCCGCCCGCGTCGCCCAACTTGCACCGTCACGCCTGCGAAGCCTATCCGCACGCCCGCTTGCCCGCCCGCACCCTACATCCTGTCCTCTCCCGCTGATGCTTTCGGGTCCCTGGCCTCAGACCCTCTATACCATTCCCCCCAACAGCCCCTTCTCCCCCAACCACTGCCCTCCACCTTCCCCCACCCAAAGCCCTACCCCTCCCCCACCCAAAGCCCTACCCCTCCCCCACCCACTGCCCCACCCCTCCCCCACCCAACCAGCACTCCCTTCGCATGTTTCGCTGAGCAACGTATCCCGCAGGAGCTATACCTGGAATGCCAACGCCTGAAATAAGCTGTTGATGTCATGGCCACAAGTCCCCGCCCCGGGGATTCACCAAATACTATTCACAGTTATTAAATGGCCTTTAACCCATTGCCACCGGGGAAAATTAATAAAAAATGGAGAAAATGCTTTACTCACTTTTTATATTTTTGTGAAATGTCTCTGTACATAGATGTCTCTGCTAGTGCTTAGCCACAAAGGAGTCAATTAGTAGATCTTGTGACCTTACCTGATTTCACCTTTCCTTGAATTGGAGGGAAAAACATATTTTTTACTAGTGCTATTAATATTGATAGAGTTATTTTTATTATTACTATAATGTTATAAATATTAGTAACAGCAAAATAAGATAACGTAAAATATTTTAGTAAATCAATGAAAAGGGTGAACGGGCGAGACAGGCAGTCCTCATAACTGGCTCACTGGTGACTTAGTACAAGTGTAGTTATCTATGTGTAAAAACATAGATAACTACACTCACAATGGGCATGGCATGGCAGGGTCGAGAATGGGTCAATCAACTGTTGCAAGCTACCCTTTGATGTACAGTCAAAATTCCCCATTAAATCCATAGTTACAAGTTACTCTTTGGCGTATATGAAGTTTTCATCTAAAAATGCCACCTGAAGTTTCTCTCCGATGTTATAAGACCATATTAACAATGCAATTACTCTACTGCTGTCACTTTTTTGATGGTGTGGCATTAAACCCAAAACTGCCCTCTAAATCTGCCACCTGAAGGTTCTACATCTCGTCATTTCATGAAGTTACCGTCTTAAAGCTGCTCTCTAAAGTTACACCTAAAGTTATCTCAAAAGCTCCCTGCCACAAGTTATAAATCGCCGTATGATCTCTCCCTCAGGTTCGGCCACCTCCTCCTCCTCCTCCTCCTCCTCCTCCTCCTCCTCCTCCGCTTACAGACATTACATAACGCGCCTCTATTCCTTGGCGCATTACGTAATTCTGCGAACACCTCGCCCACTTCTCGCACCCCAACAGCTCGTCCTTCTCTCTCCACCCCCATGACCGGCCCTTCCCCATTCCCAAACCTCCCCCTCCTCACCTGCCCTCCCCCTCCTCACCTGCCCTCAACCCCCATCCAACCCATTCACCCTCCTTCCTTCATCCCCCCCTTATTCCCCTCCCCCTACCCTCTCGGACCCCCCCCCCCTTAGCCATCCCCTACATCATCCCCAACCCAGACGCTACCCTTAACCCCCCTAACCTTCCCCTCCCCTACCCCTCTTCTTCCCGGACCCTTCCCTCTCACCCCCCCCCCCCTTTAAAGCCTTCCGCGGCCTCCTCCATCGGGATCCCAAAGAGCCTAATAAATCGCCGCCTTTCACTGGGATTACGTGCACTAATCATCCAGAAATGCCGAAGCCTCGGATTCGATATTTTGAAGCTTTCTTCCTACTGAATTTCTCTCTTATATATCGGCAAAACGAACGAGCGAAGAAAGAAATAAGGATGGAACACAGAGATGACGAGAAATGCAAATAAAGCGTAAACTTCAAAACATGCATAAGAAGGATATTTGTACCTATGCCTATCTGAATATGTGTATATGTATGTGCATGTGCGTATGTGCGTTATGCATGTTTAGGATGTGTACACACGCCGGCACACATTCCACCCTCCCACATATTTACATACAGCTCTACGTCCCAGTACAAACACTTCCACCCTATACACACACACGCCTGCACACGTTTATGAGTAAACACAAGCCCTTCCTTTCCGTGACGTCATGTTTATCTTCGGCTGCGATGGCTCGACTCGGCGCCACAATCCTTCCTGCCCCGGACCTTCGTTCCAGCCAGGCAGGCATTCTATCAACAACATACTACACAAAAAAAAAAAAACATTTCGACACATGACATCATCATACTCTTTTCTTAT
>NC_061861.1:6669142-6671642 GCF_019202785.1 Penaeus chinensis | reverse complement strand
TCCATCTTCCGCCCCTCCCCCTCTCCCCCCTTCCACCTTTCGCCCCTCTACCTCTCCCCCCTTCCACCTTCCGCCACTCCCCCTCTCCCCCCCCTCTTCCACCTTCCGCCCCTCCATCTTACCCCCCTTCCACCTTCCGCCCCTCCACCTTTCCCCCTTCCACCTTTCCCCCTTCAAGCTCTCCCCCTCCTCCACCTTTCGCCCCTCCACCTCTCCCCCACTTCCCCCTCCCTTCTTCCTTTGCTCAGTTCGTCGGCGTCTTTAAGGTGTCCTGAGACGCCAAGGTCACTTTCGGCAATTGCTGCTCTCAGCACCGCCTTCCCCTCCCTTGTTGTGCTGCCTCTTGTTCATCCCTTTCTTCCTATTGCCGTCCTCCTTCCCTTTCGCCCTTCTACCATTACGTCTTCCTCCTCTCCCTTATTTACTCTTTCAACTGCATCTCCATCTCCCTCTCGCTCTCCACCCCGATGTCTCTATCCATATTCACTTCTACTTCTACTTCTACTTCTACTTCTACTTCCACTTCCAGCCCCAGTCGATCCCCGAGAGCCCCCCCCCTCCCCTCCCCCTCAGCCACGGTAGATCGCCGCCCCAACGCAAGAACAAGAATCGCTTCCGCCCTGATTACGTCATCCGTTACGTCATCCCTGCGTGAGGGTTTCCAAATAATAAGAAACAAATTATAATGACGATGATGATTATGATACTTGTCACTACTGTCACTGCAGTTATTAATATTACTATAAGCATTATCATCATCATAATCACCATCATCATCACATCATTATCATTCTCACAATCATTATCACCACTACTATTACCTATATCATTATTTATCATCAGCACGATACCAATTTATCCGTCATGCAATTACAACCAATTCTATTCTCCAACGTCATTCCAATGCAATGGAATACTTACATTCAATTGCAAAGTGTATCAATTACATCAATCTCTTTTAATCTCCGAATACGAAATAATTTTGTCCACTCATAAGCGTCATTATCGTTCTAACGGAATTGGTTTCGTCATTTTTTCTTAAAATCCAATTATCATTTATCCATACTTCCGGTCTTGAGTCACTGTCACCACTATGATCATTAAAATATTACTACCATCAGTCTTTAAAAAAATATTTTTCATCGTATTACATCAACATCTTTATCATCAACAGATTATCTAAACCATTTGCCAACCACTATTAATCGCCCCCCCCCCCCACACCTCCCCCATTACGTCGTCATAGTAGCATATGTGTCCATTACTTAATTCCATTTTTTCCTTCCTGTCTCCCTTCCAATTAACTTTCTTCATATCTTCATCACATTTTTTTTGCGTCAATTCAATTTTGTTATCTCTCCCCCGCTCACTTTTTTGTCATCTCCTTTCACCTCTCCTTCTCCTCCTTCCCATTCTCTTTCCCCTTCTTTTCCTAGTTCGCCTTATTTATTTTCCTCTTTCTTCTCTTTCGCCTCCCTTTTCTCCTTCTCTTTCGGTCTCCCCCTCCCATTCTCCCCCTCCCATTCTCCACCTCCTTTTCCTCCTCTTTCACCTTATTTCTTTCTCCTTTGCCTTCTCTGTTTTTTCTCTCTCTTTTTCTCCTTCTCCTCCTTCCCTTCCCTCTTTCCTTCTTCTCTCCCACGACCAACACCACCATCATCATCGTTCTTCTCCCCCTCTCTTCGCCCACTTTTATCTAATGTGCTTGCCCTTGTATGCCTCCCCCCCCCCCCCCACCTCAATTGAATGCCATGCCCACAAAAAGAGAGACGGACGTCGCGGGCACCCACAGCTGCGACGTCTACTGGCACTTTTTCCTGCTCTCCGTCCCCTCCCCTTACTTCTGCTTCTCTTTTGTCTTGTCCCTTGTTTTTCGTCAACGCCTCTGCTCTTTTTCCGTCGCTGGGATGGTCGGCTCGATTGTCTTCTTGCCTCTCTGTCAGTCTGTCTGTCTGTCTGTCTGTCTGTCTGTCTGTCTGTCTGTCTGTCTGTCTGTCTGTCTGTCTGTCTGTCTGTCTGTCTGTCTGTCTGTCTGTCTGTCTGTTGATGTGTTTGTCTGTTTCTGTTTTCCTGTTGGAAGACTGAGAGGAATGGAAAGGAGAGGAGGATAGGGAGAGGGAGAGGGAGAAGGAGGAGAAGTTGAGGAAGAAGAGAGAAAGCGAGAGGTGGAAAAGGAAGGGGAGGAAGATGAATACAGCCTGGCTCTGGCGATTCATCTGTCTATCAATCTCACCAATCTCTAACGATTCAATTATCAATCCCTATTTTTCTTTATCCGTGTACATGTGTGCGTGCGCGTATGGGTGAATGGGCGAGTGTGTGAGAGAGACAGCGAGTATCTTAGATAAACATAAATACATTTAGAGGAAGACGAGGGGGGAGATAGTGAGACGGACTAAGCCAGGCAGACAGATACTAGGAATGATCGAATGTATAGCCGCCAGCCCTCTGGACAGACAGCCGCCAGACGTGCAGGATCCCTCGCTCCCGCGCCGACAAC
>NC_061861.1:6654142-6659142 GCF_019202785.1 Penaeus chinensis | reverse complement strand
TATTTGTCTGGGGGACTGGGAAGTTGATTGACGGGGCAGTACGAATGCCTGCTCAATTGCAGCGTTGTCTGAGTTGCTCATCTGAAACTCTTCGTAGTCTTAATCTCTGCTATATATGCACGAATAAATATAAATACGTGCTTACATATTACAGCCTTGGCTTGATTATGACAATTTTAGAAAATGCATAAATTATAGCTCAACGAAAAATAATCCTGGTGGAAGTTATGCACTAAGCAAACTACAAGACTATATATAATAAAGAAACGTTGACTCCAGTACCATCTCCATTCCCATTTATATCTTTCCTGCAGATACAACCAAAACCTGAGAACCATTTTTTGGCTACTGCCCTTCCTTTCAGACGCCGTCCACGGGACCCCACACCTGTAAGGGCCCCGCATCTATAAGGACCCCACGCCTATGAGGGGCCCCCACACCTATACGGGCCCCATGCCTATCAGGTCCCCCACACCGCCTTCAGCTATGCGGAGACTGCAGTGAGCGCCAGAGCCGACTGGCCCACTTCTACTCGCCGCGGGAAACGAGAGGAAATCGGGAAAATACGGCGCTAGGGGGGAATCATCCGGAGCGGGAGCCGGGTTTTCTGTGACTCGTACAAACGGCAACAACAGGAAAACCATGGAAAGAGAGAAAGAGAGAAAGAGAGAAAGAGAGAAAGAGAGAAAGAGAGAAAGAGAGAGAGAGAGAGAGAGAGAGAGAGAGAGAGAGAGAGAGAGAGAGAGAGAGAGAGAGAGAGAGAGAGAGAGAGAGAGAGAGAGAGAAAGAGAGAGAGAGAAAGAGAGAGAGAGAGAGAGAGAGAGAGAGAGAAAGAGAGAGAGTGAGAGATGACAGAGTTTGAGTGTGTATAAAAAAAAAATGTGTGTGTGTGTGTGTGTGTGTGTGTGTGTGTGTGTAATAGTACAGTACAGTACAGTATAGTACAGTACAGTACAGTATAGTATAGTATAGTATAGTATATCTGCCTATCTGTCTGTTTTTTGTCTCTCCCCCTTCCCTTTGCTTTCTCTCTTCCCCCACCTCTCCCTCCCTCCATTCTATCCATCCCATCTATTATCTCTATCCCCCCCCCACCCCCCCGTCGTCGGGACTTCTCCGAGTGAGCAGAGCGCCGAGACGTCGCGGTGCCTGCGAACCCGAGGCCGAACGAACCGCCGCGCCATTACTTCAGCGCCCCCCTCCCCCTCCCTTTCCCTTCCCTCTTTCCCCCCTCCATCTCCTTCCGCTTCCTACTCTCTCCTCCCTTTTCCTTCTTCCCTCTTCCCCCCGATGGACAGTTTCCCCTTCGCTCGATAAGGACCCAAAATTGCAGCTTCTGCGCGGTGATGCTTGGGAGCCGAGAGAGAGAGAAATCTTTGCGTTAAAAAAAGGCCCTGTTAAAATGTTCGCATAAACCGTAGAATGAAAAATTATAAATATGACTATAAATATGAATATTCACAACGACCACCGGTACGAGTAACCATGATGATGATGATGACGAAGGATGGCGATGCAGCTGCCTCCTAGAATAACGATAATGATAGTGACGATTCTAAAACCAAATGAAAAGAAAACCACACACCATGACATCATCAATAACCCACAAAGAGAAGATGATGATGATGATGAACACCAACAACAGCAACAACAATAACAAGAAAAAAAAACAGACAACCAAAAACAAAAAACAACCTCCCCTCCCCCTCCCACCCACAACCCCCCTCTTCCCCCACACCCAGCCCTTCGTTCCCCGCCATAAACTCCGAGTGACCAACCGCCCACACGCCCACCATCGGCTAAGTGCGGATCCTTCCCCATTCCGAGAAAATTCACTTGGCAGCGCAGACGCCGGGGAGAAAGGAGGGGGAGCTCTTTGCTTTTATGTTTTTTCTTTCTTTCTTTTGTGTTGTTTGTCTGCGTTTTTTTTTTTTTTTTTGGGGGGGGAGATGAGGATACCATCAATAATAGTGGCAATCGCTGTGGTATAAGTAACAACCATAGTTGTATTTTAATAGTGGTAATCATAACACAGCAGCAACGACAACAATAACATCGACATAAACAACAACAATAACAAAGAACAATAAAGTAGGTAATACACTTCTCACAGAAGCAACACCAGCACAAATAACAACGTGAAAAACCACCAGAACAAGGAAATAACAAGTGTCTCGCTACAGAGACCAGGAAGGCCGCTGGATAACTTAAATGAGATGACAATATAATAAAAGAATAAGAATAACAAAAATATGAAGGTTAATAACAATAATATTAATAACACCAACAGCAACAACAACAATAATAATAATAACAACAATAATAACAATAAGGACAATGATAATAGTAATAGTAATAGTAATAGTAATAATAATAATAATAATAATAATAGTAATAATAATAATAATAATAATAATAATAATAATAATAATAACAATATAATAACAACAAGGGTAATAATAATAATAATAATAATAATAATAATAATAATAATAATTATTATTATTATTATTATTATAAAAATAATAATAACGATATTCGTAACAATAACAACATAACTATCATTAATACCTCTGTTCATCACCATGATCTTTATAAAATAAAATACAATAATAACACTACTATGAATAATAATAACAATGCTGAATATAGCATTGATGAAGATGATGATGATGACAGAATATAAAAATCATTTTTGTTGTTGTTGTTTTCGACGACGACAACAACAACAACAACAACAACAAAGGCCTAGATTTCCAAGCCTCCATGGCAACTTTCTCCTCAAGCCTTGTTGGCAGGACAGCGAAGAAAATGACGAGATAATGGCAGACGTGAGGGGATAATAATAGCAATGGCAATGGTGTTTACGATGATAGCAATGATAAAACTATATTAATAAAGCGACTCAAGGTGAGAGGCAAGTGGATGGGGAGAGGGAAAGGAATACGGAGGGAAGGAGGGAAAGAGAGATAGGAAGAAAGGAAAAAAAAAGAAAAGAAAAAGAGTGAGGAGTGAGTGTGAGAGTGAGTGAGTGAGTGAGTGAGTGAGTGAGTGAGTGAGTGAGTGAGTGAGTGAGTGAGTGAGTGAGTGAGTGAGTGAGTGAGAGGGAGTTGTTAACGTATGCAGAATCCCTCTTCTATCTGAATTTGTATTTAATATGTGTTACATCCTATGTATTAACTTTTCTAATTATCCATCTAACAATGCCTTCCATGTCGCAATGGTGATAAATACTACACCAGAATATTTACAACACATTTGCCAACAAAACAATCAAACAATGCTAGCTTTTACTCACACACACACACACACACACACACACACACACACACACACACACACACACACACACACACACACACACACACACACACACACACAGATAGATCACCCGTGTCGCTTCCGGCTTTGAAAGAGGCCCGGGACACACTGCTGTAAATTGGACACCTTTGTCTCGTTTTTTGTGGACCTTGTAAACACGCCCCAACAGGTGCTGCCGGGATCATCCCTGAACAACCCGTAACTTCAAGGAACCGCAAATTACCGTTACCTATTTTTTTTACTGTTCATGTTTGCTGTTTTTCGTTTCATCCCCACTCTTTGTTGACTCCGAGTGGGCTGCGAGCGAAACTTACCCGCCTTCTCCGGCGTCCGCTTCTTCCTGCGCGTGAAGAAGAACCAGAAGGGCCACCTGTCCTTCTTGGATTTGGGGACGTTGTTGGCGCGCTCCTTGCTCAGCAGGTTGAGCGCCATCGCACGACGCCGCCGCCGCCGATGCAGCCAACGCCGCCGCCGCACACTGCCGCAGCGCAGGTGGTCGCCACGCTCCGATCAGGTCCGTTCACGTCGCGCGCTTTTCGGGGGTCGTGCTTGCTGTCATCGTCCTGGCTTTTCATCACTGCCTCATCACTGAGCACGCACTGACACCACCACACTATTCCTATTGCTTTCCCTGAATTTCACCGGAAACGTAGAATGGATGATTAGATGATCACCTTTTCGGCGGCAACTCTTCAGCCCCTGCCCCGCTCAAGCACTCGCACCTTCACCTTCGCGCCACAAAGCGCCGCAAACAGACACTTAGCCGCTGTTCGGCGGTGGGTCACATAGGGTGGTTCCCAGCCACAGGCGGTTCCAGGGCCAGAGGCTGAGGAAACCCTGGCACCCTCCCCCCTCCCCTCTGGGGTGCCGACCACCCCGCAGCCGCAGGCAATGACACCTTTGCACCGGCCCTTCCCTCCCCCAGGCGATACGACCCCTACCGCACGCGGCCACCTTCCTTAAAGCCGAGTGCCACCCGGCGGCGGAGGGCGTGCAACAGCACGAGGCACTGCCCCTCCCCTTCCCCCTCCCCCTGGACCGCCTCTGGCCGCTTCTTCTTTAACCCAAGCCTTGCATAAGCGCGGCCACCGAGCACACACATGCCCCAACTTGTGGGATCACAAAAGGACGCTGTAAACACAGCCGCCTCTCACTTCGACGGCGACACGCCCTCCACCCGCCACGCCGCTCGCCGCCCCTCGCGATCGTCTCGGTCCAAAGTCAAGTCCTCGCCGAGCACCAAGCCTCCGCCAGGGGCACGTCTCGACCGAGGGGCCGAGTCCCAACTCGAACACGGCGCACACCCACGCCTCGCCGCGACGACACTTCCTTCACCTTGTTGCTGCCACTCGCTGCTGCTTCGCTCCCTTCCTGCCACGCCGCCTGGCCCCCGCAGGCGAGCGCTCTTTAAACCGCCGTCTCTCGCCCGCCCCTCCTTGCCCCTGCCCGAAAATCACTAGAGCCTCGGCCCTCCTCCAGTGCACCGCCCAAGTCACCTCCTGCCCGCGTCGCGCCGCTAGCGAGCGTCGGCCACCGTATGAACGGCCTCTGTCATGCGACTGGTTTGTGACTGATGAGGGAGGCGTCACTGTGCCGTGTTCCCACCCCGTGTATTACCTGCCCCCCCCCCCCCCCCCGTCCTCCCTCCATCCCTCGCTCCCTCCCTCCCTGCTGCCTCC
>NC_061861.1:6646642-6649142 GCF_019202785.1 Penaeus chinensis | reverse complement strand
TTTTGCACGGAATGGGCTAAAGACACACACACACACACACACACACACACACACACACACACACACACACACACACACACACACACACACACACACACACACACACACACACACACACACACACACACACACACACACACACACTCTATTATTATTAAATAATGTGTGTAAATAAGAATACATAACAAATTGATAACAAAACAAATAAATAACAAAATACATTATTTAATATTAACAAAATAAATAAATTCTTTAAATAATTAAATAAATAAATGAAAGCCAGCCCGTGGTGGTGCGACGGCCGGCACCACACGGAGCTCGACCCTTTAAATAACAACGCCAGTGACGGAATAACAACAACTCGCGATGCAAACCAAATCCCAGGGCTCGTCTCCCCCGCGGCGGACGCACGGCGCTCCAATAGGCCTGGCACTCATAAAGAGGCTATATTTAGCACCACACGGGCTCCTTTGCACTCGGCACCTGCAACGTTGCAACCACTGATGGCTTTTCCTTCACTTGTAAACACAAGTCACTGCCCCCCCCCCAACCCCACCCACCCCATCCTGTTCCACCGGAAGCGCATGACGTCACGCCGCCAGGAGACTATTCGCACGGGCGGCGCGGGGCAGTTCACTCGCTAGAACCCCACCGCGGCGGCAGGGAGGGCGAAGCAGCGCGACGCCGGCCGGGGCATCGGGGCACCGCTCTGCCCACCTCGAGAGCCACAGAAACCACTTCACCACTTGAGCGCATAACCACTCCATCGCCAAGTTGGGCAGCATTTGCTACAAGCACAGTGGTGGAGTGCCCGTGGGCGGCGGAGGGCTGGGGGGGGGGGGGGGGGGGGCGTGAGCGCGTGCCACCGGTGGGAGGGGAAGGCGGGCAGCCCACACACACACACCAGCCGTGCCACCCTAGCCTGCATGCCCCCGCGCTTAGGACAATGGCACGCGCATGGACACAGCCTGGCACTGTGGCACGTGGCGCGCGATGACGAGGTCCCAACGAGGACTAACCGCTGGGGGAGTGGGGAGGGGGACCACGTCCTGAGGCGCGGGCGGGAAGCGAACAAGTGAAGCTATGGAGAGAGCGGGGGGCGGCGCGGCAGGTGCGGGGGCAGGGAGAGAGAACACAGGTGTCGAAAAACACCTGCACAGTCATCAGCGGGGCTCCCCCTCCCCTACCCCACACCCCCGCCCGCCCACACACACACAGGTGACCTTCAAGGCCTGACATTCGCTGCTGACCCACAGAGCAAATTCTTATCCCCTCCCCTGTGCTCCCCTCCCTGCGGCCACTGGCGGCACCCAGCCTCGCCAGAAGGACAGGAAACAACGCAGAAGACATCTCATAACTAGAGTTAGCACGAAGGCCTCTCAACTCGGCGTGAATAACGAAGGAGGCAAACAAGTGTAATAATAACTGGACCAAGGACACACCACCCCACCCCACATAACCCCAGCCCCACTCTCTCCCCCATGCACCCTACCCCAACTTCCCCCTCCCACTCCCCCCACGTCACTCCTCTTCCCTATCCCACTTCCCCTTTCCTCTTGCTCCCACCTCGACACCCACACTCCCTCCCAACCCCCATCCCCAATCCCTTCTTGAGGCTGCGGTACGCCCGGCCGGGTCCGACACCCCCGCTCCGGGACAGCCCGAGTGCGGGCCTTCGATCGCCTCGCAGCGCCGTGACTCTCGCCCTGGACTCCGGGGGCGGCGACCTGGCACTCGAGGGACAACAGATTGTCATTGCTAGTCTTCCGGCACTCCGCTCACCCCCTCCCTACTCCCTTCACCTGGTATTCCCCTTCCGTCCCCGCCCGACGCGCCCTCTCACCTCACTCGAGACTCGGAGACTGGGATGCCCTCGGCCCGAGTGCGGCTGGCGCTGAGAGGCATAGGCATCCGCGCTCTTAACCAGATCCTTACCCACACCGCACGCACTCGCTCATATTCGCGTGCTCGCCCTAGCTCTCTCATCCTTTAGAGATGTAAGCTTTTGTCTCCATAAACTTGTCAAATCAAAATCGTTACTACGGTTATGGTTATTGTTGTTGTTATCATCATCATTATTATCATCATCATTTTTATTATTAATATTGATACTATCACTATTACTCCTGTTGTTGTTGTTATCATTATAATCACCATGATATACGAAAGCAGATAAAACACTCTGGAACAGCAAGTTGGCCGGAAGGTCGCAGGGAACCGACTGAGGCGCCAAAGCCACCCGATGCGACCGTCGCGGTGAGGGGGGGGGGGCATGTCCTTGCATGGTACTCATGGTACAGCCATGAGAGCCGATCCAGCTGATAAGGCGTTTGCAAATGCATCGGGCGACCGCTCTAGCGGGGTCTTCCTTTTGTTTCTGTTCTTTCTCCTTCCTCCTTTTCCTCCTTCCTCTCGCTCCTTCTTGTTTCCTGATCTGCATGTGCACCGGCAAAATCATACGCCAAAACAAGGCTACTAAAATGCGGACAGCCGGGCGGAG
>NC_061861.1:6634142-6639142 GCF_019202785.1 Penaeus chinensis | reverse complement strand
CTCAATGAGTTAAGCCAGAGATAAAATTCAATTCTCAAGACAAGCATAAACATTTGTTGTGAAATCAAACCAAAAGACAAAATCTACAGTTTCTGGAAGCCAAGAAACAATGGGAGGCTTTACAGTATCACATATACTTCAAATGTACCCTACAATACAAGAGGAAGTCAGCAGTGCAAGTTTGTTTTTAGATCAAAATATTATTACATGGGTTCAAAAAAAGTGTGAGAGGGTGTATGTGTGTCCATGCATTTGAGCACACATATAAATGTATATGCAAATGTAAAAATAACATAATCCTTCCATCAAAGGAAACAAAGCTCTACAATCTATGTTGCTAAGCTTCTCAAATCTGAAAAATTTGGTTAAAATTACCAAAAACTGTATATAATCAGCTTTCGTTTATGTAACAGAATCGATGGTCTAGTCTTATTTATCCCCTCTATAATAAAAGCTTATCTTATCACGCCTAGGATGGCTCTTCAAAGTTGTATAACCCAGATATCATACCAGCCATACAGATATCAAGCAAAAAGAAAATTTAGAATTCAAAGTCACTGCTGAGAAGAACAAGTAAAGAAATCCATTCTGTTCCTTCACATACTGTATATACCATTTAATGCCTATCTGTGCCTCAAAGATTATTTATCTTTAGAAAATGTAAAATTTCACATACTGTACATGTACATACATCTAAAAAGATAAACATTCTTTATCATTGCTAAGTTACAGTTCAAAACAACATCAAGGTTTTGGACTCAAATTTTTACTAAAGAGTATTGGTCAGAAAAAAATTCTTCACCATATCACTTTCAATATATATGCAGTACCTATATACACATGTATACGCATATAAATTCATACATACATACAAAAATAAATATGTATGCACATACACACATTATATCTATATATATGTATGAGTGCACATGCATGTCTGCACACACATGCATACAAAGGACTCTTTTTTTTTTCCATTTGCGGAAGATTCTACACTTCAATGAAAACATTTCTGCTTGTGTTTTGTTTCATAAGGAGGTTGAACTCTCCATTCCCAAGTAAACAGATTTTTTTTATTAATTCTCTAATTTGTTACAAATTTAATTGAGTGCTTACAGACGAATCTGATTTGACTGTATTTCTTTTTGTGTTTAGTGCCTAAAATCTCTTAAACACTATTAAAAATAAACACCCAAAACCTCAACTACAATAAAAAAAATGTGTGTGTGTGTGTGTGTGTGTGTGTGTGTGTGTGTGTGTGTATGTGTATGTGTATGTGTATGTGTATGTGTATGTGTATGTGTATGTGTATGTGTACGTGTACGTGTGTGTGTGTGTGTGTGTGTGTGTGTGTGTGTGTGTGTGTGTGTGTGTGTGTGTGTGTGTGTGTGTGTGTGTGTGTGTGTGTGTGTGTGTGTGTGTGTGTGTGTGTGTGTGTGTGTGTGTGTATATACATATATATATATATATATTATACATTATATATATTATATATATTATATATTATATATATTATATATATTATATAATTATATATATCATATATATATATATATATATCTGTATATATGTGTATGTATGTATATGTGTATGTATGTATGTGTGTATATATATATATATATATATATATATATATATATATATATATATATACATATATATACATATATATACATATATATACATATATATACATATATATACATATATATACATATATATACATATATACATATATACACACATATATATATATATATATATATATATATATATATGTATATAAATATACTACATATAATATATTATATATTATATATATATAATATATATATATTATATATATATATATATATTGTATATATATATATATATATATATATATATATTCATAAATATATATATATACTTTATATATATACATATATAAATATATAAACCTTTCACGTAATAAAAGAATAGTGGAATTCTAACAAAACTATTATCAATACAATGGCTCCATGTAAACCAATTAAGACAGTCAAAATTATCAAACCAACAACAAAGTTATCTGACTAATTAAGGAACATAAACACAATAAACTTCAATCAATCAAATAAGGAAAGACAATTAAAACCTAATGACTGCCGCAATCAACAGGAAAATCAAATACAATAATGTAAACAACAATCAACAAACAATCTGTGTTTATCAGATTAATATATGTGATAGATTATATATGAAATATCAACAAGAGGATTTACCAATTATTTCAAAACTAATGCAATGGCCATGAAGCAGAATATTTTTATTTTATTACATTTCTTTGAATTCAGACTGAGTTCCATATATTGTATAATATTTATCACCAAAATAAACATACCCTTGCTTAATAATTTCACATATATTACTAGATCTAATTTGATATGAACTTAATATGTAGTTTCTCCTGCTATTGCTTTTAAAAAATAAAACAAACACTACATTATTTTTGACACATTTGACTGGTATGAAGTAAAATGTACACAAAAAAGCATCAAGGAAATCCATATTCATACAGGTATTCACACGCTAATGTCCCGACCGATAAGCACACCATGGAGTGCTTCATCCTTTCTGAATTACGCAAATGAATAAATGAATCAGTAAATACCCGAAATAAATAAAGAAAATTAACAACATTGGCAACGATACGCATTCATGTACCAGACTTGATACCATGTTATCTCTTCCTTCAGATATCACTCCCGTCCGTTATGGAGCATATCTCTCTGATAACCGACGCTACAAAACTGAATCGTCTTAATTAATTCACCTTTGGCATTAATGACAGCGTGGGAGGAAAACAAATAACAAATACGAGATATTGAATCCATAATGAAACCTTACTAAGGCTCCAGCCAAGGGATTTCCTACTCTTCTCTTAATTTACGCAAGGAAAAACGCGACATTACGCCTCCTTAACCTTACATGTACTTACCTATATTATCTGTGTTGGAGGAAATGTTGAATGGTCGTTGCAGACGCTGTTGCAAGTCAATTTTAAGTCAATTTTCAACTTTGATCAATCGTCTTCTCTCACCTGAAGCCGCAGGACGCCCCACTGACAGAACCTTCCGCGTCCACTCGTAAACAAAGTAGTTCGAGGGGCAGACTCTGCTGATTTGACCTTATTTCTTGCCAAACATCGCCAATTTGGATGCGAATTGAGTTACTTCTTATCCGAGAGATATTTCTGATGGCAGAATGTGCTCTTCATGGTATATATTTTGCGATGAACGGATTTGTGACCCCGATGGAAAAACGATTGATCATAGAAAACGATAAAATATTTTGGGTAAACTAGTATAAATATAAGTAAGTTATCATGGTTATATTGTTCTTTCGTAACATATTATTATCAATTCGTTGTTAGTAGTAGGCTTACCATACAATGTGGTTAATACCGTATTATGGAAAACGTATCGTTCCACACGTGTTTATTATTACCCGCACACCTATCTCACTTTAAAGTCCTTGTATCACCTCGCCGCATTCTAGATCCCTCTCGACCTCGAGTTATTTTTTTAAAATATGTTTAGGTATTGTGTCTCAGCATTCACACTCATTTCAGCAGTAATCAAATTCATATCTGCAGCATTAACGCAAAAAAAGTTTCACTGGCATTCACTGAATTATAAAGGGATATATAAAAAATATAAAATCCATTACTTACCAGAAAGTGTTAGCGTGATTACATAATCATACATACATACATATATGCATGCGTACACACAGAAATACATACATACATACATTTTCACATACATACATACATACATACATACATACATACATACATACATACATACATACATACAGCCAGACAGACAGACAGACATACATGCATACATACATACATACATACATACATACATACATATGCATATACATACGCATATTTATAAATATATATACATATATATATGCACACACACACACACACACATACACGCGCGCGCACACACACACACACACACACACACACACACACACACACACACACTCGCGCGCACACACACACACACACACACACACACACACACACACACACACACACACACACACACACACACACACGTATATACAATAATGTACATATATGTAAGTGTGTATATATGTATCTATAAGTCTATATCTATCTATCTATAAATTGGTGTATGCATATATATAAATATATATGCATATATATACACACATAGTGGATGTACTTATATCCCACACACACACTTGCATATATACATACATAAATATATATATATACACATATATATATATATATATATATATATATATATATGTACATACACACACACACACACACACACACACACACACACACACACACACACATATATATATATATATATATATATATATATATATATATGTGTGTGTTGTGTGTGTGTGTGTGTGTGTGTGTGTGTGTGTACATATACATATACATATATACATATATATATACATATATATATACATATATGTGTGTGCGTGTGTGTAAATATATATATATATATATATATATATATATATATATATACATGTCTATACATACATATAATATATACATATATATATATACATATCTATATCAATATATATAGACATATGTATATATATGTATGTATGTGTGTGTTTATTTATTTATATACATATATATCCACGTTTGTATGTCTGTTTGTGTTTGCATAAGAGCTCGCGTTAGCGTAACTAACTTCGTGTGATAACTCGTGTAACAAGTATCACGGGTGAACTCTACGGGGCAGTTACGTAATGTTTCGCTTGCACCCAGGGTATATCCTCAATTTGGAATGCTGAAAATGTACTACAATGCTATAATATAAAACGTCAAAGATTGGCCACGGATGTTCAGTTGGCTAGAGCGGTGTAAAAATTATACTTAACTAAATTAAACGCATGGAATTTCCTTCTGCTTCGCTCAATATCATCACCACTGGTTATAGTTGGTTGCCAACAAGGAG
>NC_061861.1:6626642-6629142 GCF_019202785.1 Penaeus chinensis | reverse complement strand
AGCAACTCAGCGTCTCTAAAGAGCCAAGCAGCAGCGGCTCTCAATGCATTTACCAGTGAGCCGAATCCCTGGGGGTAAAGGTCTCTTGAAACACGACTCACATCCAGGGTTTTAAGAGTCTGCTAGAAAAATCTGCTGAGACTGTACTTCATGCTCGTGGTCTGTTATAGAAGTAGGTCAACAGACAGGACTCGTAGCAAGAGCTATGGCAAGAGTATTGGGAGGTACTGGACTCCATCCTGCGCTCTGGAGTCTCCACTTACCTTTTCCAATAAGTCTCGCTCAGGCTACATGTAGACTTGCTTCGACTCCCAGAGGATGATCCAACCCACCAGGCTGTCTCCTCTAGTACAACCCTGGACGGAAGAAGCCCATGGGATGACCAACAAGGTCGTGACTTGGGCGTGAAATGTCGAGACTGAAATGTCGAGACTGAAATGTCGAGACTGGAATCGGAGGCTGAACGCGTCAATGCGCCCTTCTCGGGTTCAGCCTTTCAGACCGGCTGGTTGAACAACTGAAATCAAGACGCTATATTATCCAAGATATGACGCGGCCGTAAAGAAAAGGGTTGGTCGATCGGTCGGTTGTTTCTTGAACGAAGACATTTTGAGCATCTCAAGGCCACCCAAAGCATTTAATCACGCATTTGTAAAAGGCACACTGTCTATAGGCTGATTCAATTCGTGTTTACCTAATGTGCTTACATCCTCTAAAAATTGTTACGAAATATTAAATTTTACATAGCTATTCTAATTATTCCGTATGCATAATTGAATATGAAAGTGTAAACTCACATATTGATTGTTATTATTGATTTACAAAGAATTATATTTTCAAAACAAAGAAAGAAACAAGAATGTCAAGTTAACACTTGCCACACGAAGGAAAATACAAGATGAAAGATATGTCTGGTTATTTCAGTAATTTACCATCGTTTCATTCGTTATTTTAGTATATTAATGGCAACACCCTTCGTTAATAGTTTCTTCTTAATGCAATAATAGACAAATGACGATTAATCATGTAATACAGTTCGACAGTAAAATAAGAGCTTCAACTGGAATACAATTCTGAAGAGTAGGGGAGGAGGCAAATCGTTGACAGCAAAGCAGTTACAGTGGCGGCGTTGCTGTCGCGAGAAGAAGAAAAATAATGAGGGGGGAGATGGAGAAAAGTAGAAAATGTTGTAAAGAAAATGACGTAGAAGAAACGTATGTGGACGAGAATGGGGATCTCTACGAAAGGGAGAAATAAGCGAATAGGGAGAAGGGAGTAATGGCAATAATGACCAAAATGACCACCATACTTGCTCCCCGCGCAGCTTCACTGCCATTTCAAACAACCTGACTAAGTTTCATATGGTGTGAGAAATTTCTAGAAAGGAAAAACTGGCAACTCGCCCTCTGACTCTGGTGTACTCCGATTTGCCTTTTCTTATATCAGCTGACAGTTTTACGAATTCTTACATCCATATACAGCACATTTAAGGTTTTACACCACATTACTTCTCCCAAAAGAAACTTTAAGGTCAGTTGCAAGTTTTTCCTTTCCTCGACAAACGGATCATTGCCATAACCACTTCTACCTCCACTACTCATTCATCAGTCCTCAGCTCTGTAGCACATTCCCATTCACAAAATGTAGGTAATGCAAAAACAAGAATATTCAGTAGATGAATAAATAAATATGTTTCATTCACTACCAGTCGCTAACTGACTCTTACGCCGACAGTAACACCTCATTGATTTCTATTTGATTTTGTAATACATTGTTGGAGGATCTATTTAGTAGGTTCTATTTGCTTAAGTTAAGAAAAAAAAAAAATACTGATACTTGTCACCATATATTTCACATATAAATGATTTACATATTCCCAATAACTTAAAAACATCCATATTACAGTTAACATAGTTATATCACTTTCAACTTAAAAAAGCTGAGCAAAAGACTAGTTCCATAGCAGACTTAGGAATAATATTTCTCAATAAATATTCTCCCACACGATTCAAATTCACACCCACTTATTTTAATAAAATGAGAAGTCACCAACATACAATAACTGAAACTAACACAGTGCAAAGCAGAGCCATAATTCATGTTACAAGACATTCATGGAACCACAGTCCAATGTCCTGAAATCACTAACTCAATATAAAAATAAAATAGCTGCCCCAAGCTCCTAAGGCAGTCACTAAAAAGAATAATCTACATTTGGAAAATATGCTTCCTGAAATGCACCACTTAGCCAAGTTCAGTAACCACTGAAGTTACAATAGATTTATAATTACTGGTACAGCTTTCCACAATAGATTTAGATTTACTGGTACAGCTGTGGAAAGGAGTTTCTGTAATCCCTTTGGAATGCCAAATTAATGGTGTTTGTAGTATGTGGCTGCAATAGCTCAAACTAATGTTTCATAGGTACTGTATTAACACTACAATCAATCACCCAATCATAATATGCAAAAAGATATGAACAAATCAAAGGAGTAGAGAT
>NC_061861.1:6614142-6619142 GCF_019202785.1 Penaeus chinensis | reverse complement strand
TCAAAATCTTCATTCACACTTACACTTGGGATGCAAGAAGTTTTATTAGCAAAAGATATGTTATTTTGTACAAACTACCAATCACTATACAGCAATGCAGATTTTTGTATCCTTGGTAAAGGTTTTCCATATAATGAATAAAGAAATGATAATTATTCAAAACATGAAAAAAATTATTTTCATAAAACGTCTTAATCTTTAATACTTCGCTTTCACCCATAATAGCTGGTAATAGTCATAAGATATGTTTTTTCTTCCAACATTGTGTGAAACGTATATTCTTACCCAAATAACTGCATAATTTTGTTTAAGGAGTTTGCTGTGTTGTAATCTGTAAATATAATTTTCTATTGCCTTTTAAAGAATATGCTGTCCCACTCCTCACATCCTTCTCTTATTCAGATTTCCATAAAAATAATCTTTCAACATTTAAGGCAAGAGCATCGTACATAATATACACAGACAGGAAGTCTGTGGTTAAATGTATCTTTATGAAAATATAACACTAAATCTAAGCAGAATACAGTTACAATATGTCTTATCTGTTTTTGTTTTTTTGGCATAATTATTTGGTTGTTAATATGGAGAGAGCCTTCATGCATGTAAAGTAGCTAAGTGACTAAGCATTTCCTCGGATAATAAACATGCCTTTCAATAAGCAATAAAAGTTGGAAAGAAAAAGGATGCACAACAATGGGAGAAAGAATGTAGACTGGGACTATATCATAGAACTTCCATAAAATTGATACATTTTATTATAAACATTCTCACTAGACTGAGGACTGAAATTTCAATCCTATTCAGACACAATGAGTTTATAACTACATAATATGCTTTCTGTGCTGCAATTAGCTTCATAAATAGTTAACAAAGTCTATGAATATACTTTAGCACAAAAGAATAGACATCACACAAGGATAACATGACTGAGCCATTCAGGAACGGACACTTTTATATCACCACACTCATACATTATGTTGTTTTCACTCAAACTTTCCTTTTTTTTTGTCAAGCAGTAACATATGCACTGTAATCTGTATATTGCTGCTGAAAATATACATCTAAGAAATCCCAAAATCAAAAGAATAATATACCGATTACAATTTGACACTCCCGCCATCTCAATAGAAAAAAAGGAGAAAACCTGAAATCACAAAATGACAAACAAACTTATGTCATAATAGGAGTGTATGGAGAAGCTATAGGCCCAGATGGAGTGAATATGTAAACAAGACGTCGGAAGAGGGCGACAGCAGTAGCGGCATGATCAGCATAAGAAGGCTGGCTGTAAGAGTGTCAAGGGATGCCGAAGGGGACCACCAAGTCCTCCTTGTGGTCCACCTTGACTTGGGCCAAGGCTGCTACAATCTTCTGGGTTGATGTGATCATCTGGATGGAGAGGAAGAGGATTATGACTATTTCCCTGATCTTTCTTTCTTGTAATAATAAAAATAATAAAAATAATAATAATAAAAATAATAATAATAATAATAATAACAAAAACAATAATAACAAAAACAATAATAATAATAACAACAAAAACAATAATAATAATAACAACAACAACAACAACAATAATAATAATAACAATAACAATTATAAAACTCAAATTTATAAAGACATGCATCAACCTGACTAATCATGTTCTTGCTTTACAATTGGAAAATAAAAGTTCAAAAAGTATACCCTAATATTCTATCACAAAGGGAACTCAGCAACAGCTTGTGAAAAACACTGTTGATAATAACAACTTCTGGGTACATTCCAACACAAACTTAATAATTAGGAAATGTATGAAATCTGTAGGTGAAAGAAAGAAAGAAAGAAAAAAAATATATATATAAAATAATAGATACAAAAACAATATATTATTAAAAAATCTACAAAATGATACAGTTACTTACCATATTTAAATCAGATGAACATATTGGTTGAGAAGATAATATTCTTTCAGCGGCAGGAACATCACAGAGGAGTTGTCGCTCAACATTGGGTCTTTGAGGGACCTAGAACAAGAGAGTAAAATTTTTAACAACACACACTGGTAGTTGCTTAACTAATTACCTTTCAATGCTCGAACATCAGTTGTCCAAGAATGAGCTTTATCTGGAACAAACTTTCAATAAGAGCAAAAAGTTAAATTACAGCAGAGTTTCTCACTTAGGAATAATATTATTTAAAATAATAGATTATCTCAAATACAACTTCATTCAATCTTCCTTGATAAGAATACAAAGAGAATTTTATATCTGAGGAAAGCAGAGGTTTGTTTAAATGTCTTTCTGGCCACTTCAAATTTTCTATTACAGTTTCATCTAAACCTTTACAGCAGTACAGTCAAACTGAGAAAATTTTATACATTCTTACCTTATTTGTAGAAGAGAACCTGAAGCCTCTGGTTATAGGTTCGCACTCTCTCTATGTATTCATGCTGTTCTAAGGTGTGGCACTCAAGGGCACCAACATCTATTATGTTACTGAAATGACAAATACATAGTAACTCTGGTAACAACAGGCTTCTAATCAAAATATTTTTGACAGCACATATTTCTTTCCTTTTCTTTTTAAAGCATTCATATAAAATATTTAAATCCATACATTTCACTCTTCCTTCATAATGGAGATTACAAAATATTTCGGACATCTCATGAGCTTTGGTAGCTGTAGAGCAACTTACCTCGCAGTCTGCTGAAGGATTCGATTAAGGGCCGACTGTTCATCTGATTTCTGATTGGCAGAAGTTGAGTAGTGATTGCCATAGTCACTGGCGCTGAAATATAAAAAAAGAAAAAGGTTTTAGAATGATAATGCACATGAATCTCTCTTCCTGTTGTATATATACTACTGAAAGAAAAGTATAGACAAAGTCAGAGAGACAGAGAGAAGGATGAATGGAGAAACAGACATGCACAGACACATCACAAATATGGTACCAAATAACAATGATGATACATCTTGTTATATTAACATATACAAAAAAACTGTGAAAAGATATAGCAAGGAGAAATAATAAGGTTGAGATTCTGAGTTAAATAACAACTAATGTACCTTGCGTTGATTGGGTAATTGTTGCTGACTGGATCACCTAATAACTGGGTTCTCTCATTCACTTCACCATCCTGAAAAAATCCAAAATCAACTAATTAAATTACTGTAAAAACTAAAAGAAATAAAAAGGAAATAATACTGTACATAACATATCTATGCTTCTGTGTTTAGGTATGCATTTTTTTTTTTTTTTTTTTTTTTAATAATATTCCAAATTAGATTTACTACATATGTAATTGGTATAATTCTAGAGAAAGATTCCTTTTCTACATTGACTCATAAACTACAGACTGCCTTATTTATACAAACTAAGCAGAGCAGTTATGTTCCGGGGGAAAACAGCTAATTTTTTCATGATCACAAAAACTGAGGAAGCCACCATAGACATAAGAAATACACTGCAACCAAAATGAATCTTTCTAACCTAAACAAAGATGAGGTTGTATCAATCAATAAAAACAGTGCTCTCAAGACTACTACTGCAGTCCAACGAACAGCCACTGAACTTTTTTTTATAGCAATTAACAGGATTTAACCATTTTAATTATTAAAGGGGTACATATTTACATAACAGTTACATTAATGTAATTTTCATAATCATTATTAGTATTACTGTGATTCACCATCATGTTTGCTTTATAACCAAAATGAACCCAAAAGAAAAATTTGAACTAACATTCAATAGTAAGACTCTGTACCATTTCTTTCCTGTGTTGTAAATGTAGTAGCATTCTAAATGGAATTTTATCTAAGACTAATATTGCCTATTTTATTCCAGTCTACTTGAAACTTGGGTACTTTTTAATCATGGCTTTCATGACAAATATTAAATGGAATTTATAAATCAATGAATATGAAAATTCTTATCTATATTTCCATCACAAGGAGAAAATATTTTTTTTAACAACAATTGAAGTAACTTATTATTATTGTTATCATTATCAGTATTACTATTATTAACAATCAAGTTGCTGTGAGTGGGCATGGCTTTTGAATACTGCCCAATACTCCCTGGCAAACACTGTTTTCACCTGTGTATGCCCAGCAAGATATATCTGAAATTTGGGATCAATCAAGTTTCTTGGACTTAGGCTGGGAACAGTGCTTTCCATGGTCTTTTCCCTTTACTTGTGGCATTACCATTCTTGTCTGCAGATTGTTTCTTGTGTCGAACATTGTAACTTTTTGTCCTCAACATGAATATTATCTTCAATTTGCCCTAGCTTTGCCCTAGCAGGTCAAGAATGTAGGGATTAACAAGGGTTATTGGATTAAAGTTGTGCAAGGAAAAAGAATGGAATTTTGTCTGTAGAGCAAGGCAGTGTAAGGTAGGGATTAGCAAAGGAGATAGGGGTTAAGGGCAATTAGATTACAATTTCAGGAAAAATATCAGGAGGGAGAGAATTCAGGGAAGGGGGCTGTAGTGACAAAGGGTCCCATATGTATCCAGGGGGAAGGGATAACGAGGAAGGAAGGGGGGGATGGGATATGTTGGGAGGGAGTGTGAGGATGTTGGGATGTTGGCAGTTACTTTGAGTATAGAATGAATGGGAGCAGAGAGATTGGAGGATGGATGTGGTGTAGGCATGTTATCTTGGGTCATGATTAGATAGTTTTGAATATCTTCGAGAGTTTATGCAGTGGAGCTGGTTGGGGAGGTCTGAGAAAAAAAAAGTTTTCATGCAAAGGTGAGAAGAGGGGACAGATGTTTGAGGGGTTGAAAAGGGGGATGATGGAGAAGAGCATTTTGCATGTCTTATGTGAGGAGGAGGATGGAAGAGGTACTTGGGAAGTAATGATTGAAGTGTCTGGAATAGTGGTGGAGATTGAGGTGTCTGGATTTAGAATGGCAAAATAATTTGACTGGGAAAGGGAGGGGGTAGAAGTTAGATATGGAAGAGACAGAAACACACACACACACACACACACACACACACACACACACACACACA
>NC_061861.1:6604142-6606642 GCF_019202785.1 Penaeus chinensis | reverse complement strand
CTCCAACCCAGAACACCCACTTGGTTGCCTTGGGCTTACTGTGTGTGGCATTTAATGCAATCTGTTTTCTTCATTTCTGCATTATTTTTTGCCTTTGCAGATAATTTCATGAGTGTTATTCTTCTCTGTGATACTACATTTTCCTATAATTTATGTCAAAGTATTATGTGTTGTACAGCTTATGAAGGTAATACCATAGATGAAAAGTGTTTTATTTTTTGGTCAGTCTGTCCATTACAAGCAAATTTTACTGAATACTACATGGCTGTGGGAATCTTAAACTATACCCCATTATGTTGGAGGTTTATGGAACCTGACCTGCCAGAACACATATGGTGAAGGTTTACTGGCCTTTGCTGGAAGCATATAGGTCAGAGGCATGAGTTATCGTTTCATGGCCTCTATTTATAGCTTTACTTGTTTTATAGATTGACCAAGTGTTGAGTATAAGACATCGAGGCCTATGTTATAGAAGAGAATTATTTTAGTATTTTTCAATCTGTTAATTCTATGTACCCTCCATATACTCTTTTAGGTTATACGTATTAAGTATAGAGGTTTCATTTGTTGTGGACTAACTGTAGTAATGATATCGACCACATTTGTATGGAACAGCATGAACCTTAGGGTAAAAAGGAGAAAAAATCCACATGAAAATGAGAATTAATGGAATTTTTACCATTGAGTAAATGCATGTATTAGATAATTATATGTCTATTTATCTGATTAATTTTCTTTTTCTAGATCTGGGATATGGGGGAAAATGGAGAGTGGGTTTGTACAAGTTCTTGGAAGACACACTGTGGTCCAGTCTGGAAGGTGACATGGGCTCACCCTAATTTTGGCCAGATCATTGCCACTTGTTCCTTTGACCGTGCAGCTGCAGTGTGGGAAGAGACAGGTTAGTTAAGAATGTGTGGTGGAGGTTTGTAGGTATTTAACAAGTATGGCAAAGGTGCAGGTGCCATTGTGAGACTTTGTCTCAGGTGGATTCAATCCTAAATTCATAAATTAACATTTGTATTTATTAATTTAGATTATTCAGAGCCTTTTGACCCACTGGGAATAATTTTCTTTCATTGACAGTCTATATATTGCTTATTACTTGTATATTTCAGGATAACCTGCATGACACTAATAAGTGGGAATTTTCTTTAAACCCAATAGTGAGTGATTCCGGACATGCGATTCATAGTGCTTGGATCAGGCGAACAAATCTAGTGGATTCTCGAACATCTGTAATGGATGTTAAATTTGCTCCAAAACAACAGGGTCTCCAGTTGGCAACTTGTTCTGCTGATGGTGTGGTGAGCTCAGTATTGCAGGCTTAGTTAACATATTATTGCCTTATACTAAATGATCTTATATTGTGGAGTAGATGCTTACAGATGTAACTGTGATTTGTTAAGTTTTTGAAGTTATATATATTGAATGTTGTTATTGTACAAGGAAATGTAATTGTCACACTTTTTTTTCAAAACATAATCAGGTCAGGATCTATGAAGCCCCTGATGTCATGAATCTTAACCAGTGGTCGCTTCAGTATGAGATTAACTGTAAGGTCTCCTGCTCTTGCATTTCATGGAACCCTTCCCCTTCCAGGTTAGTTAATTTGTTATAGAGTGCTATTGTGTAATTAAAGGAGTCCATTATAAGATTTTCTCTTTTTTGTTCTTATTAGTTTCATATATGCTCTGAAGGCAGAAAATACAGTAGTATCTGTAGTTGCAAATAAAGGGTAGCAAATATAGTAGATTATGAATAGTAGAAAACTACATGAGACTATTCTTAATTATATCAGAAGAAATTATTTTTTCCTATTCACTGAGGGGAGTTTCCCAACAGCTACTTGAGTGAAATATTGTAAGTGCATGGAAACATTCACTTACTCCACTCTCCTTGCTTTAGCCTCCAGCATACATGACTTTTTGGGAAATGAGACCAAGAGAGACTATGCCTTCTTTTAAGGGGCTGTCTCTCCTAAATGACAGTAGTTGGGGCCAACAAAGCCAACAAGTGTTTAATACTAACAATTTTGAGCAGGCTTGACAGTATTTGGCATGAATGTGCCACCCCGTATTTGGGCCTGTTTCATAATGTGATTAAGTGTCACCTGGGATAGATGGGTTAAGGAGGAGGTATACTTTATATAAATGCAAATAACATATAATGGAAGTCTGAATAAACTTTAAAAATCTTTGTTATGTGGTATTACATTTTCAAAATGTAAAAGTAAAATAGAGTAGTACATGTTCTTAGATAATAGAAATTATTACTGTTATTGATTTGACAGACATAAAATGTACATAATTTTGATATGGTGACTGGTAATGATCTTGGTTACTGATTTGGAAATCTTTCATTACAGACTTCACTCTCCCCTTATTGCTGTGGGTAGTGATGACCCCAGCTCGTCCTCGGGGGGAAAGGTCTTTATATACGAGTTCTCTAACAACACACGCAAGTGGACAAGAGTAGAGACCCTAGTGACGGTGACAGA
>NC_061861.1:6571642-6589142 GCF_019202785.1 Penaeus chinensis | reverse complement strand
GTATATATATATATGTCAATATGTATATATATATGTCAATATATATATATACATGTCATATCACCATTATTATTATTATTATTATTATCATTATCATTATCATTATTTTTAGCAGTATCACTATTATCATCATTATTTTTAGTAGTATCACTATTATCATCTTTATTTTTGTTATTATTGTTGTTATTATAATTTTTATTATCATTATAATTTTCATTATTATCATTATTATTATTACTATTAGTAGTATACTTATTATTTATATCATATTGTAATTATTGTTATTGTAATTATTATTATATTTTTTCTTTTACTGTTATTTTTATTATTGTCATTGATAACCATTTCATTATCATTATCATTTTTAATATTATTATCATTATTATCATCATTATTATTGCTATTATCATCATTATTATCATCATTATTATTGCTATTATCATCATTATTATTGCTATTATCATCATCATTATTATCATTAATGCTATTATTATTGATATGAACAATAAATCACGTCCACCTTTCCCGCAAGAGATAACGCAGCAGAAGACGCAGCAGAGACGCTTTTCCACAAACCTTAAACTGGTTTGACGCGATGAGTGCATTCCTACCAATCTGATGACGTCACGGGTGTTACGTCACAACCGGTAAACCCGAAGGCAAAGTTTGTAAACAAAACATCCAGCGTGCAGGAAGCTGGAAGGTGCGTCTTGTTGTTTTTTTTCGATTCATTCTCATATTTTCGGTGTTCTTCTTCCTGTGCATATCCTAGCAACACTCGTATGTTTATTTTGATGATTAAATGTATTGTGAGAGACGGGATTCATATCAGACGAGGAATGTATTGTAACAGGAAAAACGTGTAATAAAGGAATAAACATTGTTTATCTTTTTTTTTTCTACGAAATCACCTCTGTCATTCCTTGTGTCTAGATGAAATTCGATATAATCACCATATGTTACAAAAATATTGTTTTGTTTATGTTAGTACGATGGATGGTATTCATGGATAGCAGAACATACGCTACCTGTATCTGTGATTTCCTCTTTATTCACACACACACACACACACACACACAAACACACACACATTAAAATCTGTGTTTGTATCTTTGACTTCCTTTATCCACATGGTGTCTCAAAATTCTCCTCATACACTTCCCTATGATTAAAACGAAAAAAACCATGGCGGTCCTAATTTAACACATATTTTCATTAGCAACATCCCATATTAAAAATCCTTTGGTGCTTGATGCATCTGATATTTTGCTTGTTTGAATCTTTGTTTTATTATATGTTTATATGTTGTGATTCTCTGGAACTCACGGTGCTGTTTGCTGGTGATAAATGTCTGTGTTTTGAAATGTATGTTTTTCAATATACGTTTATGCCTTTGAATTAATATTTTTTTTATGTATGCCTTCATCTGTTTATCTGTGTGCAATATCTGTCTCTATCTTTTTTATCAGTCTTCTGTATATAGTATATATGTAATATATGTATGTATCTATCTATATCTGTATCTATCTATCTATCTATATTGTGTGTGTGCATGAATGCGTTTGCAAGTACAATGCTGGAACAGAAGCATCCGTAGCAGGCAGATATCCAGTTAGGACTGAACCAAGTCGCAGAAAGGGAGCCGAGGTCAGATAATCCAGGGAAAGCTTCACCAACAAAAAATGAGGGAAGGTCGTCCATGCCCCACGAACACTCAAGCTACGACGAGTCACTTTCTTCATGAAAAGCGATACTAATACTTACTGACGATTTACAAGTCAATCTAGACATTCCCATAGAGGTATCTTCTGTCACCCAATTGCAGCAAAAAATAGATTCCCTCTCGTACATAACAAGAATTTTATATTTTATCTTTTATAACGCACGCGCGCACGCGCGACTGTGTGTGTTAACTACTAGGGAAAGGTATAACAAAAGGAATTATGATTTTCTTGAGCATTTATCATCAAGCGACGGGGTACAAGCCGACATCAGGAAGGTTCCATGCGAGCGCTTTGGGTTTGAGAACAGAATCTACACCTTCGCCTAATCTACGAAAAAAGAAGGATAACCAATCTCAGTAAAATTTCCAATAATCATATATTTCTTATCACAAGTTCTGTTGGACAATGACCTGCTCATCTATAATGTGTCAATGGAGTTGGAAAGGTGGACTGGGAAAATTTTCCTGCAGTCTCCCATTCCAGTGTGAGCGAGATTTTTAAGATTCCACCCAAATCACTGGAACTAGGACTATTCACGAACCACAGAGAAAATAAACATATGCAGCTCCAACCAAGCAGATTAGACGGAGCAATTAATACATCATTAAACAAACCACATCGCAAATAACAACAAAAGTAGAAAAATTCCATTCTAAGAAGTTCATTACCAACAAAAACATCAGCAAAAAAAAATCAATCTCGGAAGAAATCGCGGCAAATTGACGTCATGCTCGGTGAAATCCATGGAAAAATTGGTGTGTGCGTTAGAGGAGTGATAACCTACTGGCTTCTTACTGGGCAAGTGACCAAGACTTGTGAGATAAAAGAGTCTCAAGGGAATGGCAGTCCCTATCACATACAACCATAGGTTACATGTGATAGGGGTAATTATAGCAATGAAGCTATCAAAAAAGAAGACGAAGACGAAGAAGAAGAAAAAGAAGGAGGAGGAAAAAAATATACATAATTAAAATAAAGATAAATTAACAGATTGATTAGTAAATCAATGAATTTTATACAGCCATCCATATAGACACCCACACGCCCACACAGACATACATATATACATATATATATGTATATATATTTACATATATACATATATACTTATCTATCTATCTATCTAGATATGTCAGTGTGTGATGTGTGTGTGTATGTGTGTGCGTGTGCGCGTGCTTGCGTGTATAAATACGTTTGCATAATCATTATCGTTACTATTACTATTATATTTCTCATTATTGTTATTATTATTATTATTATTATTATTATTATTATTTTTATTATTTTCATTACTATTATCATTATTATTATCATTATTATTATTATCATTATTATAATTACTATTACCATCATACCATCATTCTTGTAATTCTTCTTAATATTATCATTATTATTATCATCATTATCATTACTATTATCCGCATTATCTTCTTTATCATTGCTATAATCATCAACATTTTTATATTCATTATCAGAACTTTCTTATATCTCAATTTTATTATTACTTTCACCATTACCTTGATCATCATCATTTTTGTCAGTAGCATGACGATAATGATGATGATGGTGAATAACGGTGACTATGATTCAATGATGATGATGATGGTCATTATGGATATGATGATAATTAAGATAATGATGCTAAGGTTACTAATACTTATATACTGATTGTGATGATAACAATAGTAATGGTAAAATATTTGTTGTAATAATAACAACTATTATAATGATGATAAAAATGTTATTAGCAAAAACAGAAATCAGTGTACCAATTCTTAGAGTAAAATCTCACATTGTTGAATCAAAAGCCAATGCGAGAATTTACGATTATAATTCAAATTTGCAAAACCTTGTTGATGGTCAAATCTCCAAACAATACAAGAGAGTTTCCAAATTTTGTTTTTTATTTAAAAACTATTACAAGGACCCTGTCAGAAAGCATAACAGGAGGCTGCAACATGGAATGTTTCTTGGAATCTGCAAAGTGGATCTATAGAGCATGGAAATTTAACAAAATAATGCAAACAGATTCGCAAATATGCAGATGATTTAACCATTGAATCGTTAGCTTTGGAAAACAGTAAAGAGACACTGCAAACTATGATACATTTGCTTTACAAATACTATGGCTAGATATTGTCATATGTTTTATCTTTTCTGAATAAATAAAGTCAATAACTGATTTTTACATACACACTAAATGATACATATTAAATCATTATGTAGGTATATAAATTAAAATGATTCATCACTTTAATCATATAAACATTTCATTTATAAACATTTAATTTATTGGTGACAAGTTTTTTGCTAAAGCTTTTGATTACAATAAAAGTATATTTTCTGTATGAATCAAGGTAATTCAAGGGGGCAGAGCAACGTCGATGGTGAAGCTGCTACTGAAGTTCTAGCGTAGAGAAACAAACAGAAAAGTTATATATAAACAGAGAAGTTAATAAAGCAATAGGGAAAGAAACACATTTAAACGCAAATTTACCTGTTCGCACTCCGTGACCGTATGCACGTCTGTGCTGTGACCTCGTATCACTGGTTTTGAATAGTGCTCTCACTTTAACTAAAGGGGCGTTGAGTGATACAATTCAATATAGTATGGGATATACTATTAATTTTTCAATTATGTAATTAACTTCGGAACTAATTTAAGAACAATGATTCTATATCGAAATTGTGCTTCCCTTGATACTATTCTGGACATGTGCCCTACCGGGCCCTTGGTGTTGCTTAGATAAGATGGCCAGACAAAAAAAGTAGATCAGTTTTGTGTATGGCAACAAAGTTACTCGTGAACGGAAAGTACCACTGGCAAAATGCCGGACTTTGATATCGCTAGAACGCATTACCGTCACACTAGAACGTATCCCGTTACATATCGTTGTTTTTATCATTTGACAACGATCAATTCTCATTTTAATTTTCATTCACATCATGATCTAAATCTTTATGTTTTTGGTTGATTGCTGTCATACCCATGAATTTGATCTCAAATAGTTCATCGGATGCTATTCAAGAAAATGAAGTCTTTTAAAAACTAAAGTACAATGTTTTCCTTTTGACCGAAAGTCAGAGAAAAAATCTTCAGTCGTTTAAATATACCTGTAAACTGTATCCTTTGCGACCGGGTATTTCACCTCTGTTATTACAAACTAAAGCCTTTCCTCTGTTCTTTCATTGTCTTACTGTCAACAACCACTACCACAGTTAAATACCGGGATAAAAGGAAAGAAAAACTCTCTAAATGAAGTCTACTGTCCTTTTTTAGCAACCTCCAAACCTCTGAACGAAATCCCTCCCTGCTACAGACATCTCGCAACTTGGCCCGACCACGGCAGTAAAAGCAAAGGCCAACGCTAGCTCGGTCTCATTTCCCCTTAGCTTAAACCGGAGAGCGAGTACTAACCCGGACCGCGAAGACAGTGACACGCCGCCGACTGTAGCCCTGTAACGAGGGGTAACTTCTTTAGAGACCCGAGTGGCACTTGATGTGAGTGACTTGTTGGCACTTCACGTTGTGTTTGTGAGTCTTTTGGTGGTCAGTTGATGTTAGCATTATGATTGATGATAGTTATAATGCCGTAATTGTGTTAAAAGCATCTAGTTGTGGGATATATTTATTTTTCGTCTTGTTTGAAATTAACTGGATATAGCCTACATCTGCGCCAGGAGAGTATAAATAGAAATAAGATAGAGGACAAAGCTTGAGCCAGTGGAAAATCTGGGACACTGAGAAATCACTCCAATGACTGAAAAGTTTCCCCTTGGATATCAATTTAGACTCGGAGAAAATAACGAGGAAAAAGAAAATACTAAAAGCAACGATGTACTCTATATGCTACATTTTTCGTTTTTAACACAATACTAGATATTATTTACGGATATCTTTCTTTTAAATAATAGTTCCCCGTCTGTATGTGTTGAGATTTTTATAGCATATATATACGTATTTTTCAAAGGAGTACACAGCTACTGTAGGTTTCCTGCTCCGTCGCCAACCGCGTCTAGTGTATGAATACTTTTAGCTATGGTAAGAAATGTTAAAGCATATTTCTCATACTGTAGATGCGTGTAGTAACTATTGAGTTACTGTGACTACATTTAGAATGCCGTACATTACTGATAAAGTGTTGGCAGATAGAAAAAATTTTAACCATAATATTAATATGTGAGAAATTTTATTTTTAATGTTGAAAGTGAATTAGGTTTTGAGTAACTAACTTTAATACAATATTTTTTTTATTGTTATTCCTGTATTTGTCAGATTTATTTTTGTTATTTCTCTACAGAAATTGTTTGTAGGTGCTATTGTTATTATTAATTTTTTTTTTATGATAATGATAATGATAATAATACTGATATAATATTAACAATGATAATCAGAATAATGATGACGAGCATGATAAGTATAGGATAATGATGATAATGATAAATTTAGTAATGATCATGATAATGATGATAATGCTAATAATGATAATGATAATGATAATAATGATAATAATGATAATGATTATAATAATGATAGTCGTAATACTTATAAGAACAATAAATGATGATAATACTAATAGTAATGATAATATAATAATAATGACAATTATAATGTCAATGTTAATAATAATAATAATGACAATAACAATAACAATAGTAACAATAACAATACCAACAACAACAGCAACAACAATGCTAATGATAAAAATAACAGTAATAATGATAATACAGATAATGATAATAATAATGATGATTATAATAATAATAATTATGATTATAATAATGATAATGATACTGGTAATGCTGATAAGAACGATAAAGGATAATAATAATAATAATAATAATAATAATAATAATAATAATAACAATAATAATAATAATAACAATAATAATAATAATGATAATGATAATAATTATAATAATGACAATTATAATGTTAAAGTTAATAATAATAATTATTATTATTATAATGATAATAATAATAATAATAATAATGATAATAATAGTAATTATGATGATGACAGCAACAACAATGCTAATGATAAGAATAACAATAATAGTGATAATAAAAATAATGATAATTATTACTGTCATTATTATATTATAAAAAATATTATTAGTAGAATCATTATCATTATTAGCACTAGTAATAGTATAATTGCTATCAACATCATCATATTGATAGCAATCATCATCATCACCACCTTCATCATCATCATCATCACCATCAGAATAACCATCATCACCATCACCATCACCATCATCATCATCATCATCATCATCATCATCATCATCATCATCATCATCATCATCATCATCATCATCATCATCACCACCACCACCTTCCCTTCACCTTCACCTTCACCTTCACCTTCACCTTCACCATCATCATCATCATCGTCATCGTTGCCATCATTGTCATTGTTATTATCACCAACACCATTACTGTTCATACTGCCAATAATAACATTACGATGATATCAATTTATACGATATAACTCTCATTATTGGTATCACTACTGTTGTTTTTTTAAGTATATTTATCATAACTACCTACCGTACATAATTGTTGTCTACATTATTTCTATCATATTTTTAATGTTGTTAATGCCATTATCATCACTATAAGAACTGTCATATTTTCTGATATGAAGATGATAACAATATTGATGACTACTAGTAATGATGATAATTGTATTAATAGTAATGATAAAGGATGATAAAAATTATAGTAATGATGATAATGATAATAAAAACAAAGATTACGGTAATAGTGATTATAAAAATGATGATGACAACACCAATGACAACACTAATAATGATAATAATAATAATAATAATAATAATAATAATAATAATAATAATAATAATAATAATCATAATGATGACGATAATAATGATAATAATAATAATAATAACAGCAATAATAATAATGATAATAATAATAATAATAATAATGAAGATGATTATCATACAGTGTTGATAATTATGAATATATGAATTGATAATAATGATAATAATAATAGCAATTATGAGAACAATGATAATGACGATGATACTGAATAGTAACAAGGAAAATAACAAGAATATTGATGATCGTGATAATAATAATTATAATAATGATGATAATGATAATGATAATAATAATAATAATAATGATAATGATGATGATGATTAAAATAATAATGATGATGATGATGGTAATGATAATATTTATGGTAATGATGGTAACAAGGATGGTGGTAATAATTAGTGTTATGATAATGATTGTATGAAAAGAAATAATTACTACTACTACTACTATTAATACTAACTACCACTAATGGTACTGCACTGCTACTACTTCTAACACTACTGTTGGTATTACTGTTGACATCATCTTAGATAAACTGATGAAAAAAAAAAAAAAAAAAAACATGAGTGACCGAAAAATAGTATTTATGTTTGTTTTGAATAGTGATTGTGATAATAATGGTATAGGTGATGCCTAATTTTGCTGCTGAATAAAGGATAGATTGAAAAATAATTATTAATGGCTGATGATCTCTTGCTACCATTCTTTTTCTGTGGGTGTGAAGGATGTCATTTTGAAAAGGAAGAATGGGATTTTATTTTAGCATGGCATGGCTTATAACACGTCTATATGCAATTTTGCTTAAAACATGAATGGACCTATATATCTTTTTATCTTTTGGAAGGGCGAGGGACAACCACTATTAAATACCACAAGTGTGCATTTCATTATGGTTACAATGATATATAAAGAAGAATGACAGCTGGTTATCATTTAAGTTATTGACAGTGATGGTGGTAACTGTTTCGTCGTTCTTTAGGTCACTGTTGTTCCAGTGGCATATAATTAAGCGTGGCTGCATAACATACATTTTTGTTATTATCATGTAAAAGCACTGACAATATATGTGATCGATAACTTTTCGTCAGTGTAATTGCTGTCGCTATTCACCGCCATTTCATTCATCTTAAGATCAACCATAGTATTAGTGATTCTAGTTCCACAAATACCCCAACAAAATAAGACCAACTAAACTTTAAAACCAAGAGAAAACCATCTAAATACGCGATTTGCGTGGTTTACATTTGTCCAGACAGCGATCAGACTCTGATCACGTGAACACTTGTTTCAATGACGTCATTTTCCCCAGAGTAATAAAAAACTGTAAGTTATCGTACAACTGGCAGTCAAACGTTTGTTTGTACACAAAGATGAAGTATTCGAATCACTATCGTTGGCTTTGGCTTAGTTTTCATGAATTGTTTTAAGTTCTCGATTATGTTGAATGACATGGATTTCATAGATAAAATTATGTATTTACAGTTGCATTTTGCATTAGATTTAGTTTATTATCCAAAGTGAAGTTACTTTGCAAAGAATGAATCGAATCCAAACAGTTTCCGTCGTCTGCATTATGCGTTAAAAACCTTCAAAAAGGGAACCATTGGTTGATCCTGAGTTGTTTTTGTATTTCAGCTGACAGACTGTCGTAAATGAGGTAGCCTGTTAGATTTCGGCACGTTTTCATGTGTTCTATTTCGCTGGATGAGTAGCAAAAGAGTGAATGCGAAAGCTGCTAGTGTCAATAACCTTTCGCAGTATTAGCCTCTCAAGAATTACTTTAGGCCTTTGGAAACGAAATGCTTATTGGCGTAAATAGCCGGCCAGTTCAGATTTTATATTCTTTTAGAAACGTCAATTACTTAGATAGTAAGTTTTAGGCAGGTATATGGCTGCTGCATCCAGTAAAATGGCTAATTGCATTGTTACATTTGTATTGTATCAAGACCCTATCTTTACAGTAATTATTCTCTCATTAGGATAAGGGATATTGGCAAAGTAGGAAATGCAAATAACATGGCACATATATTTTTTTCATATCTAGTGTTGAAGGCTGTTTTCCTATTTTTATATCTAAAGGAAGTAATTACAAAAGATGATATTGAATGAAGTAAAGTCTTGGCATCTTTACTTTGTTCTCCCAACATAAGGCAATGGGTATCCTAATTATATATACACCACACACTACAGCTTGGATTTGTTCCTTATTTTTCATGAGTATACATGATCTATTTTGTCAGATTATACATGGTTGAGGTTGCTAAAACCATATATATGACCTGTGCTTTCAGTTAAACAAGTTTAGCTGTAAGTGGGCATCATGGTGAAGGAGGGTGCAACAACACTGCCCTCACCAGGCACTCCTGCAGCCTTACCCATCCTGAAGGATTTTCTCAGACACAGAGATGAGAATCCTGTTGGTAAGTATTAGAACTTAGATTTTTACTATTCCTGTTTTACTGCTTTTGCTTTCCAATTTAAATTTTGCTTATTTATCATTGGTAGACAACATTGATTTCTCTTTCTCAGATTTGATTGATACTGTATCCTTTTTTTGTAAATGGTATAATTAAGAGTATGATGTAATGCTTTCAGATTATAGCCATGCGGATGATGATCTCCACATGCCTGAGTACTTAACTGGCTACCACAATTTAAGAGAAAAGATCCATAGTCGGATTGAATCAAAAGACAAATTCTTCTCCCTTGAATTTTTCCCACCCAGGACGAAAGGTGGTGCGGTGAACCTCTTAGCCAGGTAAATCTGATCACTTTGGATATGCATGTGACGCATTTTAGTGACATAATATTTATGTGAATATTAGGGTAGATGAGGAATGAATATGAATGAATGATTTTATATAGCACTATGCATTACTCACTGGCATTTGTACATGTCTCAGGAATCAAAACTGTGTTCTTATTTTGCACTCTATGCTTTGTTAATTACTAGGTTTGATCGCATGCGTGAAGGAGACCCCCTTTTCTGTGATATTACATGGCATCCTGCTGGCAACCCAGGGGGAGACACAGAAACCTCATCTATGACTATTGCTGGTATGAGCTTTTTAAGATCATGTTTGATGAACTTTCATCAATATGTGATTCTTTCAGCTTCTATTTTTGTTCATTGATTTAGTTTTGTTTAATTTTTTGATTTTTTATAAATTGCATACTTTTAAAATCTAATGTTTTTTTATATACTGAATGCAAAGTGGATAATTACTTATTTATGAATATTTTACTCATATATTACTTTAAAAATTTACAGCGACTTCTTATTTCCTGATACAGGTGCTGCCTTGAACTACAGTGGTCTAGAGACAATGCTGCACATGACGTGTTGCTCTATGACCAAAGCAGAAATCAGCAGGCACCTACAGCGGGCCAAGGATATAGGCCTTAAAAATATTCTAGCACTTAGAGGAGGTGAATTTATGATACATTTTAAATGTCTGTATATTTAACATACATGACTTTTAAGATCCTTCATATGTGATCAGTTAATTGCTTAATAGGATATATTTGTGTGAAAAATTATTTAACAATGGAGATTCTAAACTGATAGAGTGTACAAACTACCAAGCAGTTGCATCAACATTGGTGCATTCAATCTTCCCTTCTTTAATGCATTGTTTGTTGCAGATCTTCCAAGTGGCAAGGACACCTGGGAACTCTCTGAGGATGGATTCAACTATGCTACAGATCTCGTCAAACATATCAAAAAGGAATTTGGAGATTACTTTGTTACCTGTGTAGCTGGTTATCCCACAGGCCACCCTGAGGCCACATCATATGAGGATGACTTGAAGCACCTGAAAGAAAAGGTAAAGGACATGATTTGCTTTATTTGTTTGTATTTTTTTTTTTTTCATCAAGTCTTAATTTTCATATTCATAGAAAAACCTTCTTATTTGAGTCATTATGGTCCATAGCCCCATTTTTTAAATGGAGTTGACATTTTAGGAGGAGATGAAGAGGAAAGGGAAATTATTATATGGACATATTTTATGGACTCTTACAAAATTAATTAGAAGATTATTGGGAGAGCAACTAACCTCCTAGGTTTTCACCACTTTTTAAAACTTCATAATCTGTATCACTATAAGGTATCTACCTATTATATTTTATATAGTGTATGGTGAGTTTAGGGTGAGGGTTTACAATGATTAATGTAACAAATGTTACAGTGCTGAACACAACTTCAGAATTACATGGTACTGAAACATCAGATGCATATCTTACATTGTGAAATTATTCTTATTCATTCATGGCTTTTTACAGTCTAAATATTAGTCACTGTGTAATCCATTTTCTTCTATAAAGGTCACTGATGGTGGAAGATATATGAATGATTACCTAAATTTTCCATTAATAACAATATCTTCTCTTTTTGTATTTTTCAAGGTTGATGCTGGAGCAGACTTCATCATAACACAGCTATTCTTCAAGGCTGAGACATTCATCAAGTTTGTGAATGACTGCCGGGCCATTGGGATTAAATGCCCTATCATCCCCGGGCTCATGCCTATCCAAAGTTATGACTCCCTGAGGCACATTGTCAAGCTCTCAAAGTTAGATGTCCCTGAGGACATCATGAATGTTGTTGCACCATTGAAGGACAATGATGAAGCGATCAGGAACTATGGGATTCATCAGATTTGCACACTTATCAAGGAGTTGTTTGCAGCTGACATGGCTCCTGGAATACACTTTTATACACTAAACAGGTTAGTTGTCTTTTGGAAATGTATTAGTAATTAAGATTACTGATATATTGTAGCCATTAATTTATTTCAACCCATTTCATCTGAATTCTTTCTTTATTTGTCTCCCCCTTCCCTGTCTTCTTTATCAGCACAGATATGAAATGCTTTGATTATGCATTCATTTTGTATGCATTTTTATATGGTCCTTAAATTATGTTTTTGTTATTACAGAGAAGTAGCAACTACAGCTATTCTGAAGCAACTTGGCTTGTGGGCAGCTTCTCCGAGGAGACCCCTACCTTGGAAAATGGCTGCTAATCATAAACGGAGTGGAGAAGATGTCCGTCCTATTTTCTGGGCTACACGACCAAAAGCTTACGTATACAGGTGAGGGAGCTCGCGTTAGTCAAAGCTCGCATTAGTCAGAGCTCGCGTTAGTCAGAGTTACAGTTAGAGCTAGAGGAGGAAGAGAAAAGAATTTAAGAAAATATTATATTAAGAATATTAAATTACACTCAAGGAAGAAATAGGTAGAGAGAAGGAAAAAGAAATGTTAAAATTTTGTATAATGTAATAAATGATTATAGATCCTTTATCAGTACAGAATAAATAGATATTTGCTTTTGCCTAAGTTACGTTTATTTTCCAGAACACAGCATTGGGATGAATTTCCAAATGGAAGATGGGGAGCTTCAGAATCACCTGCTTTTGGTGAATTGAAAGATTACTACCTTTTCTACCTCAAGGTAAGAAAAATTCTAAATTCCCCAAAGCAGACAAGGAATTTCTTTACTGTGTGAGCTGAAGTATTTAATTTATTATGACTTTTTGAATGGATGTATCACAGAATCTTATTATTTTTTTTCAGAGTAAGAGTTCTAAAGAGGAGCTGTTGTCCATGTGGGGAGAAACACTGGAAAGTGAGCAAGATGTTTGGGATGTGTTCCATGCATACTTGACAGGTGGGCTGAATAAGGCAGGCCAAAAAGTAACCAAAGTAAGCAACATTATTATATTTCTGTGTTTTTGTTTATATTTGATATTTACATAAGAAGTTAAATAAAGTAAACTGTACAGATTAAAGAACACGAATGTGAATTACTGGTATGCAAATCTCCTTCAGATAGGTACGTCTCTTTCAATTCCATTAGTACTACCTTCAAATATACATTTACAAGATTAGGATATCATGCAGGTACTGTTCTCTCAAACATTATACTCCTCTGTGAATTCCAGGTTCCTTGGAATGATGACGAGCTAAGTTCAGAGACTTCCTTGTTGACAGACAAGTTGGCTGACTTTAATAAACGTGGTATTCTTACCATCAACTCCCAGGTAAGCATCTAAAGAAGAAACTGTATTTTATGTAATTCTTTTTCTTCTTCATCTTCCTCTTCTTTGTCTTCCTCTTCTTCATCTTCCTCCTCATCATCTTCCTCCTCTTTATCTTCCTCTTCCTCTTATTCCTCTCCTTCTTCCCTTTCTTCCTCTTCTTCTACTTCTTCTTCTTCTTCTTCTTCTTCTTCTTCTTCTTCTTCTTCTTCTTCTCCTTGTTATTATTATCATTAGTATTATTGTTATTATTATTTTTTTTTTTTCCACTTCTTCTTTTTCCTCTTCCTCTTCTTTTTTTCCTTTTTTTCTTCTTTTCCTTTTTTTTCTTCTTCTTTTTCCTTTTTTCCTTCTCTCCCTTTTTTCTTCTTCTTTTACCTTTTCTTCTTCCATTTCTTCTTCTTCTTCTTCTTTTTCCTCTTCTTCTTTTCCTCTTTTTTCTTCTTTTCTTTTTTTACTTCTTCTTTTACCTCTTCTTCTTCCACTTCTTCTTCTTCTTCTTCTTCTTGTTCTATCTTCTTCTTCTTCTTCTTTTTCTTTCCTCTTCTTCTTCTTCTTCTTTTTCTTTCCTCTTCTTCTTCTTCTTCTTTTTCTTTCCTACTCTTCTTCTTCTTCTTCTTCTTCTTTCTTCTTCTTCTTCTTCTTCTTCTTCTTCTTCTTCTTCTTCTTCTTCTTCTTCTTCTTCTTCTTCTTCTTCTTCTTCTTCTTCTTCTTCTTTTTCTTTCCTCTTCTTCTTCTTCTTCTTTTTCTTTCCTCTTCTTCTTCTTCTTTTTCTTTCCTCTTGTTCTTCTTCTTCTTTTCCTTTTTCTTTCCTCTTGTTCTTCTTCTTCTTTTTCTTTCCTCTTCTTCTTCTTCTTTTTCTTTCCTCTTCTTCTTCTTCTTTTTCTTTCCTCTTCTTCTTCTTCTTTTTCTTTCCTCTTCTTCTTCTTCTTTTTCTTTCCTCTTCTTCTTCTTCTTCTTTTTCTTTCCTCTTCTTCTTCTTCTTTTTCTTTCCTCTTCTTCTTCTTCTTTTTCTTTCCTCTTCTTCTTCTTCTTCTTTTCTCTCTTCTTCTCTCTTGTTCTTCTCTCTTCTTCTTCTCTCTTGTTCTTCTTCTTCTTTTTCTTTCCTCTTCTTCCTCTTCTTCTTTTTCTTTCCTCTTGTTCTTCTTCTTCTTTTTCTTTCCTCTTCTTCTTCTTTTTCTTTCCTCTTCTTCTTCTTCTTCTTCTTCTTTTTCTCTCCTCTTCTTCTTCTTCTTTTTTTTCTTTCCTCTTCTTCTTCTTCTTCTTTTTCTTCCTCTTCTTCTTCTTCTTCTTTTTCTTTCCTCTTCTTCTCCTTTTTCTTTTTCTTTCCTCTTCTTCTTCTTCTTCTTTTTCTTTCTTCTTCTTCTTCTTCTTCTTTTTCTTCTTTTTTCTTTCCTCTTCTTCTTCTTCTTCTTTTTCTTTCCTCTTCTTCTTCTCTCCTCTTCTTCTTCTTCTTCTTCTTGTTTTTCTCTCCTCTTCTTCTTCTTCTTCTTCTTTTTCTCTCCTTTTCTTCTTCTTCTTCTTTTTCTCTCCTTTTCTTCTTTTTCTTTTTCTCTCCTTTTCTTCTTCTTCTTCTTTTTCTTCTTCTTCTTTTTCTTTTTCATTTTCTTTTTCTTTTTCTTTTTCTTTTTCTTTTTCTTTTTCTTTTTCTTCTTTTTCTTCATATTATGATTATTATATTATAAGGATTATTACCATCAACTTTACCATTTTACTACTTTAACTCTTATTGTTGCCTTCGTTATCATGATGATTACCAACCTTTTCATTCTTCCGTGCAGCCCAGAGTGGATGGCGCAAGTAGTGAGGACCCGGTTGTGGGCTGGGGAATGCCTGGTGGCTATGTGTACCAGAAAGCCTATCTGGAATTTTTCACATCAAAGGAGAATGTTGATGCTCTTCTGAATGTATTGCCCCTCTTCCCCAGAATTAATTATCATATTTTGAATAAAGATGTAAGTCATTATGGTTTGGTGCTATTGGCGCATCAGATTTTTAAGATATTATTAGTGTGTGTATTATTTGAGGCATAAAATGTAGTGTTCTGGTTATTGCTTGAAGAAATCAAAGCTGGGAATAAGAAAGAAGCAAGTGAAATATAGAAAAAAACATATAAGGTGTTCAGTTATGTAAGAGAATGCATGTATACTAATTCTTTATCATTCTTATTATAGGGCAAAGCAGACTTTAGTAATTGCCATCAACACCGTCCAATGGCTGTGACTTGGGGTGTTTTCCCTGGCACAGAGATTATTCAACCTACTGTTGTGGATCCTAGTAGCTTTAAGGCATGGAGGGTAAGATATCACCATTTTGATATACATGTTGTGCTTGTGCATTTGACAATAACAGTAACAAATGAGAATCAGAAAAGTCAGAAAATTACTCATATCTAAAATAATTCTTTGGCTAAAAAAACCTGCTCTCTGACTCACACAGGATGAAGCCTTTGGTCTCTGGGAAGAACAGTGGGGAAACCTGTACCCAGCGGAGTCCCAGTCAAGGCAGATAATATCCCAGATCACCAGCACATACTACCTCATCAATCTTGTTGACAATGACTACCAAAAGGAGTCCTGTCTCTGGGATGTCCTAGAGGCTATGTTTGCCTGGAGAAAACTGAAGGAGGAGAAACAAGAAGAGCAGAGGAATGAGAAGGACCTCTGTGTATGTGTTCAGGGGTAGGAAGTTAGTTGTTGCTCATGTGTTCCTCAGTAGAAGTCAGGTTTTAATGTGTTAAGTGTAGTGTTGTCTACTTATAGAGTTTTAGGTCATGTTGAAAAGGAATGGTGTAAGATACATGAAATCTAATTTCTTTCCAAAGATATTACAGCCAGTCCATTCTTGTTATTTATTTTAGTCTGTGCTAATACAACTACTTTTTTTATTGTATCCATTTATTGCAGCAAGTTTGAATTTGACATTTGATTTGAAGATGTGTACTGTTTTTAAGTACTTGTACAACTGACAGATATCCATATGCAAATCAATTGCATGAGGAAGCAAAGTAAGATTTATTATTTTTAATACTTGCTTTGTCGTTGTTTTAATTACTGCATTTTATTTATTTTGTCAGTCAAAAAATATGTATATGTATATTTTTTCATGGAGGGAAATAGTGGTGAAATTTTAAACTTCATTTTGATTACCATAGAGTAAACATTTAGACAGTTTTTTACCTAAATTAAGAATAGGAAATCTCATTTCTTTTTGTTTTTTAACAGGATTATATGAAAAAAAAATTATTGGATAATAAAAGTCTATTTCACATGGAATAAGATTTTTTCTTATAGGTTTTTATTACATCTACAGTACTGGCTTTGTTGCAGTTGTGCATAATGACAAGACTAGTTATTGATTTCTTAAGATGTTCCTATAATGCTGTTGTAAAAACATAGGTGCTGTTACATTGTAATTGAAACTTTATGCATTACTTTTTATCTTTGTGTTTTAACTTGATAGTATAATTTTGTAGAATCTGTGTTTCTGGATTGTAGTATTATGATAAACTGCCAGGCTATTTCAAGCCAATCTGACGACACTGTGATTCCCTTTGATGTAATGCTGTTTTATAATCAGAAAAACAAAACAAAAACAAGATGTAAAGCAGTGGTTTCTTGGTGCAGTTTTCTGACATTATGTACTTTAAAACAAAGAAGACTCACTATTTTCTTTTCTTATGAAACGGTGATAATTATTTTAGAAAGATAGGTAAGTTGGTTAATAAAATGACTCTTATTATCTCTCATTTATTACTTTAGGTTTCTGTTTTATAGCTAATTGGTTCTTGAAAATGTGTATATTAGTCAAAAGAAGTTTAGGGCATCGCAACAAAGCACATTGGTTCTTTAGCCAAACAGGAAGCACATACCTTATAAATG
>NC_061861.1:6564142-6566642 GCF_019202785.1 Penaeus chinensis | reverse complement strand
ATTAACTCTCTCTGTCTTTCTTTCTCTCTCTTTCTCTATTCTCTCTTCCTCTCGGTCTCCCTCTCTCTCTCCCTCTCCCTCTCCTCTCCTCTCCTCTCCTCTCCTCTCCTCTCCTCTCTCTCTCTCTCTCTCTTCTTCTCCTCCTCTCCTCCCTCCTCTCTCTCTCTCTCTCTCTTCTCCTCTCTCTCTCCCTCTCTCTCCTCCCTCCTCTCTCTCTCCCTCCCTCCTCTCCTCCTCGCTCTCCCTCCCTCCCTCCCTCCTCCCTCCCTCCTCTCTCCATCCCTCCTCTCTCCCTCCCTCCTCTCTCCATCCCTCCTCTCTCCATCCCTCCTCTCTCCTCTCTCTCCTCCCTCCCCTCTCCATCCCTCCCTCCCCTCCCTCCCTCCCTCCCTCCCTCCCTCCCTCCCTCCCTCCCTCCCTCCCTCCCTCCTTCCCTGCCCCTCAGATACCGCAAGAAGAACCTCTTCCTCGAGTGGCAGTTCGAGCCCGGCACCGAGAGCGACGACACGGCTCTCTTCACGACGGATTTCGGAGTCACTTTTACCCTCCAGGTGAGTCAAAGTCCTTCGCGATAGATATATGATAGATAGCAACAATCCCTTGATATGGATTCGAATCTCTGCCACTCCAGGCCATGACTCAGGATGGCCTAGGGTAACAGAAAAAAGGGGGGGGGGATTGTTATTTATCTATCTCAATATGTTGCTGCGTTATTCAACCTTACATAGATATAGGAGTAGATAGATAAATTAACAGAGAGATCGATGGATTAACTTAACCTTCCAGTTGAAGACGATCACGATACAGGCATCAATAGATAGATTGATAGGGATAGATAAACACGGTTACCCTCGAGGTGATTCGATAGATAGATAGAATAAACAGAAAAAATGAATAGGGAGATCAGTAAATCACGAGGCCAAATTCATCACGATAGATAGATTAACAGGTCAAGCGATCGATAGCTGTGAAGATAGGTAGATTCGACGGACAGAATAGGTAGAAAATAAGTATATAAGAAAATAGACAGATAACGAGATAAAAAAAAATGAATAAATGACTTAAGTAGGAAATTAGATAAAACAAATCAATATTCAGGCCAATGATAAATATATAAATACTCGAATGGATAATAAATAGATAAAGTAAATGCAAATGAAAATGCAAATGCAAATGTAAACATAAAAGAAAATGGAGAAATTAATAAAGATAATGATAACTGATCAAATTATTTTTTTTGCATCCGGGACTGTGACTGTGGCGCCGCATGATATCCGAAAAGGAAATAACCAGATGTGAAAAAGTAAAAGCGGTATACAACTAGTTCATATAGCACCAAATTATTAAGTAACGGTAGATATATACGTATCAAATATTGACTCCTGTTCATAACTATTTATGATATATAATTATGTTAACACACGCACACACACACACACACACACACACACACACACACACACACACACACACACACACACACACACACACACACACACACACGCGCGCGCGCGCGCACACAAACAAACACACACTCACACACACACACACACACTTAAAATAGCAATACCCAAAGAACAAGCGCAAATGCCCGGAAACGCTCGCTCGCGGGCAGCCGAGACCCATCCAGAGTGCCACAGCCCCTTGACTCCCCCGCAGATATGCTTCGACATCGCCTTCGGCCACCCCGGCCTCTTCAACGTGGACTCGAGAGGCGTGAGGGACGTGGCCATGAGCACAGCCTGGGTGGACATCATGCCTTTCCTCATCGGTAAGAGCAGGGAGGCTGGGGGGGGGGGGGGGGGGGGCACATGAATGAGCAGAAGGTTAGGCGGGGACGTGGGCAGTGGTTTGAGAGACGTATAAAAGACAAATATAATGAGGTTTGAAGATACCTACAGACAGATAAATAATGGTTGAGGGAGGGAGAATGAGAGAATAAGATAATAAGGTAGGTGATGCATAGATAAGCAAATATAAATAAAGACAGAACGAATGCTAGAGGCTCTAAGAAAGATGCATTAATGCCCTCTTCGATGCCCTGACCCTCTACCCCCGCAGCGCCCTCCGTGCAGAACGGCTGGAGCCGCGGGCTGGGCGTCAACCTGCTGGTGTCCGGCCACCACCGCCCCGAGCGCTCCAAGATGGGCTCCGGGATCTTCCGCGGCGCGTCCGACCTCGAGCACGACTACGTGTACGAGGTCGATTCTGGGTCGCGGCTTATCGTGTCGGAGGTGCAAACCGTGGCCTCCGTGGACGGCAGACGGCCCCCCCGCCGCTCTTCCCGGGCCCACGGCGTCGCGCCCCCGGAGGCGAAGCGGGGAAGCCGCCTGCCGCGTCGGGATCACCAAGTGCATTACGACGACATGAGCAACTACACGCAGGTGGTGCTGCAGAAGGGCGACTCGCAGGCGGTGCAGCATGCAGAGGCGTGTCACGATGACGGCCTGTGCTGCCACCTGGCCTATACTCCGGCGGGGAACCTCACCTACTCGCTCCT
>NC_061861.1:6534142-6536642 GCF_019202785.1 Penaeus chinensis | reverse complement strand
TAGATGTTTCTTCAGATTAATGCCTTAATGCTACGTCACATTGTCAGTATTCTCATCGTGTTACTATGTCGGTGCTTAACTTTGTCTTTTATCATGGAAATATGAGCTTTGAAAAGACGAGTACTGAACCAGTTTTAGACAAAGAAGTTGGAGATTGAACCTACGTTTTCTCACTTCGACGTTGAAATCTCTCAGCGAGGACGTGTTCTTTGAAAGGCTGCAACATACAGTCCCATTGAAACTACAAGGGGCTGAAGGACTGAGTGCACAGTCTCCAGGTAGGACGCATTCTCCCCCTCGCGAGTTGCATCGAGATATGGAAAGGCGGTCTCCATCTGCTCTGATCTGATTCGGGAGAGAAGTGCCACCAATTTAGCCTGATTTCTTTTTCGTGTATTTGTTTGGTGAGCGCTTAGAAGAAAAAAAAAACATTTAGAAGAAAAATGCATTACTAATGGCCTTGAAAGCATATATTACTTTTTGCATTTTGCAAGAACCACACGTGTATCCAGTTGCGATTTTGTTTTTCATGCAACTTTTTAAAAATCAGTCATGAAACATATTAGCTACTTTAACGCATTCTTCCCACTGACCCGTCTTCACATACCTTTACGAAGAGTATCATCGAAAACGGGAAAGAGATTATCTTGAACATCCTGAAGTGTAGAAGAACATTCACTCGTAAACACTTTTTTATTTGTGGATACCGTACAAAAAAACAAATTGTAAACTCATCTTAGTTGGTTCATTAAAGAGAAAACTCTCAAGAAACTCCCCTTACTACCCAAATGAGAATGATCAGTCATATTAATAAGTAAAAAGGTTCTTCCCGTGTTCCACTGCTTACCTCGGGTCGTTCCAGCGACAACCGATGTGCTGCCTTGGTGAGCTACGGCCGATGTCAAATGAAACTCCCGCTCACGACGGCGCCAAGACAAGTGAAGAGCGTATTTTGGCGATGTATGTCAGCGCACTCCAATTAGTTTTTTATTTTTAGTTTGTTTTTTTTTCCTTTTTTTCATATTTTTTCTTTTTTTTTGAGTTCAGGTCCTTCGGTCACTATTATGCAAATTATGATGGAGCGGTTCGTCTTGTTGCTCGTTTGGTTAGGGAAATGAAATGAAACTTTTCTTGGCATTACTAACGTCAGGTGAGAGAGAGAGAGAACGAGAGAGAGAAAGAGAGAGAGAGAGAGAGAGAGAGAGAGAGAGAGAGAGAGAGGGACAAACAAACAAACAGACAGAACGGAAAATAGAGAAATAGCGAGCGAGCAACCGAGCGAGCGAGAGGGAGAGAGAGAGAGAGAGAGAGAGAGAGAGAGAGAGAGAGAGAGAGAGAGAGAGAGAGAGAGAAAGAGAGAGAGAGAAGAGAGAGAGAGAGAGAGAGAGAGAGAGAGAGAGAGAGAGAGAGAGAGAGAGAGAGAGAGAGAGAGAGAGAGAGAGAGAGAGAAAGAGAGAGAGAGAAAGAGAGAGAGGAAGAGAGAGAGAGAGAGAGAGAGAGAGAGAGAGAGAGAGAGAGAGAGAGAGAGAGAGAGAGAGAGAGAGAGGAGAGAGACAGTCAGACATACAGACAGAGAGACAAACAAACAGACAGGCAGAACGGAAAATAGAGAAATAGTGAGCGAGCGAACGAGCGAGAGAGAGAGAGAGAGGGGGGGGGGGCAGGCAGACAAACAGACAGACAGACAGACAGACAGACAGAGGGACAAACAAACAGACAGGGAGAACGAAAAATAGAGAAATAGCAAGCGAGCGAGCGAGCGAGAGGGAGAGAGAGAGAGAGAGAGAGAGAGAGAGAGAGAGAGAGAGAGAGAGAGAGAGAGAGAGAGAGAGAGAGAGAGAGAGAGAAAGAGAGAGAGAGAGAGAGAGAGAGGAGGGGGGGAAGAAAGAAAGAGAGAGGAAGGAGTAAGGGCTCAAAATAACTAATAATCTGTAAACCTTTGCGAAATTACCTTGACCCAGAAGAGGAGAAAGAAACCCCCCAAAAAGAAGAAAAAAAAATGCTTTGGGACAGCGTTTTCTGATCAACTTATTACTTCCCGCACGTGGCGTAAATTTCTTTTTTTGCGATACCTTAGTACGCGTAAATTTCCAGTAGTGTTAACTGTATATTTATTGATCTGTGTACGTGCCTGAAATTATTGTTTTTTGTTTTTTTTTTGTTGTGACGGCGTTGATAAGTTTTTTTTAAGCGCCATCGTACGCGTATGTGAATTCGTTTTTGTATGTGCCTCAGTTTGTGTTGTATGTGTGTGCATATATTTGTGTGTTGCTGGCGTGGTGCAGCGATTCATCTCTAAAACGTCTTTTACGTTAGAAAGCTGAGTTTCGAACATCATTTTTCTCACATATGCAGGCTGTGTGATTTATGTGACAGGTGAGAGAGATAGAGCGAGAGGGTGAGAGGAAGGGAGGGAGAGGAGGAGAAATGAGGTAGAGGGGGGTGGAATTGACGATGCAAGGTCGCTCATGCTAACGGAGCAGAAATTTGGTAGACATAG
>NC_061861.1:6519142-6529142 GCF_019202785.1 Penaeus chinensis | reverse complement strand
CCGTGAGATCGGGCACGAGCCAATAGTCAGAGCGCAGGTATTTTTTACGACCGCCGCGGCGAGGACCATGAGAATCGAAGTCCAGCGCTCTAACCACTGGACCATCGTGGCAGTCATATATACATATATATACATATATATATACACATATATATGTGTGTGTGTGTAAACATATATACATATATACACACACACCACACTTATATAAATATATGTATGTATATATATAAACATATGTGTATGTATATATGCACACTTACATATATATAATATATGTATATATATACATGTATATATATGCATGTATATGTATATATGTGTATATATATATAGGTATGTATGTACACACACACACACACACACACACACACACACACACACACACACACACACACACACATATATATATATATATATATATATATATATATATATATATTTATACGTGTATGTGTGTGTGTCTGTTTGTTAAGGGAATCAGCTAATCACCGTGCTCGACTCAAAACGTGACGAGTTACCGCAGCTAATCATATTTCCGTTTTGTATGCCTTTACCATGAAACAATGTGATACACTCTGGCCAGCCAATCAGATAGATACATGTCTTGCAGTCTCAGATAGGGATTTATATTTTCACTAATAACGAAATGTATCATTTGCTTCTTGATGTAAAAGTCATAAAAGGATGCATCAGACGTTTATGTGCCTCTCTAGCAGGATATTAAATAAAAGTTGAAATAAATGATAACGGTCGTTAAAATAAGTTTGACTAAGGTGGGATGGATATCTTAAAAATCGTTATGTACATCTACGATATATCCTCACAGGTTAAAAACTATCAATATCTTTCCACGTGTCATGTCGCATGTGACACGTGGCACGGTGATTTTAGATCAAAGTTACATGTGGCGTGTGCCAGGTCACTCACTCGGTTCACAAGATGGCATCAGTCCTAAGTAAGCTTGTGAGAATCATCTGTGGTGGGGATCTTTGGGGCAGATTTGTTTAGCTACCCTCTTCTCTCTCTGTCCAGGTAAAGGAGGAGTAAGTTTAGGGTTTCCCCCTGGGCTGAAACTACTGTACATCAATGTACAGTAGCCTGCACTCATGCTTGGTACACTCTGATTGTTTACATTCTTGTGCTACGCACATGACAAGTGGCAAATGAAACAATGATTTCAAAGCTATGTTATGTATGTCTTACTTTCAAAAGTTTTCCATTATATTTCATATTTTATATGATTTAACATCTTTCATATTAACTTGGCTGAAAATAACTTTGCATGTAAAAGCTTCATAAACATTTGACATTGCCTAAGTTGGCAGGTCGCGTGCGAAAAAAAGGCAAAGAAAGTGTGAAAGATTTCTTATGTTTCTGAATGTTTTCATTTTCATGTTGCGTGCCATGTGCCATGACACGTGCCAGCTTGATGTGAAAGTGCCTATGGAACAAGTTTGCCTCTCATTCTGCCCCCAAATCCTCCTCGTTATTCCTCCAAGTAACAAATAGATAACTGTCAGAAGAAGAACACGTCCTGACACACTCCACGTGCAACCTTGGTCTGAAATCACCATGTTTTGCTTGTAATTAAAAATCGTATTATATACTTTAGTGATGTTCTATCGGCCTTTCTATTCCTGTTTCCTTTTACATGCAATATTTGCCTCATTTCACAAGTTCACTTCTCTCCCTTTACGAAGCAGCATATACTTGGGAAAATATGTTCGCACATGAGCTAATAACGGAATTCTTGTCAGAACGCAAAGTAACGCAGACACTTAAACATAAGTTGTGCACAATTAGGTATACAGTGCAGTGATGCTACTCCTAGATCTGTATTATTTCACTGTAACCTGGATTTTTCCATAAATCTAGTTTTTTTTTTTGCTCATTTAATCTAGTATGCACCTTTCTTGCTATCAAACTTTACTCAAAAAATTATTTATATTCTGAGTATTTAGTTATGGAAGTTATACATTCATCACTTACTCGAGTAACGGAATATATTCGTCACTCTTTAGCTCGAGACATGTTTATTTCATGAGCAATAACGTTTGTTTCATGAAGTTATTATGAATAATATTTTTTACTTTTCCATGTGATTAGTGTGATTGTAATACTAATTACTTATTAATTTATTACTTTAAGGTCTGTAATATTACTTTCTTTTTATAGTTCAATTCTCGTTTATTGAGAAGGGAAACTGCGAGCCACTGACAGAAATAAGTGGAAACATAAATATACGGAACAACTTCACTTATTATTTATTTATTCACTTAGCACACAAAACATTGTTCAATGAAGGATGCCCTACACATTCATCCCACTCACTCACCTTCCGCATTACAAGTTAATTCTAACCCTAGATTACAGTACAGCAGCACTAACGCAGTCACTTCGAAAATAGTCACTTCACCAATAGTCATTTCACTGTCCGCACTCACGTATTTTCGCACTGCACGGTTTTCTTTATTTTAGTTTTATCTGTTTAGCCCTTCGATGTAGTTTATAACTTATCAGATGAGAATATCAATCATTTTTAGTTTATAACTTTTAAATTGGATGTCTTTCCAAGGAAATAGCGTCGAGATCACGTCCCTTTCAGCCGGTGGCGACCAGCGATCTCCTTACCTTACGGCATATAGGCCTACGACACCTGCTACAACCAATAGCAGCGGGAATATTTGCATATGGAAAGAAGCAGAACCACCACTTAATCTTTCATTCAGCAGTCACACCTCTGATTCGCTAGTGTTTACATTTCTGTATATAGGAGAATTATATCTATCTATATACGGTTACGTTAATTAGCTGTAATTATCGTGACCACTGTTAATCAGAGCATCAGACTGGCACCAGACGCGACTACCATCACGTAGCATATCTGATACTTTTTTCGCTTAGTACCTCAGTCGTCTCCGAGCGGTTGTGTTAGAGCCGTTTCGCAAAGCCAGTCTTAGCTTGCTCACTCTCGAAGGAAAATGAGTTTCGAGGATGAGGAACCCATTACGGAATGCAGTGCTGAGAGTACTCCGCCCCGAAAGAAGGCTAAACCATGGTACAAGGAAGTGTTATTAATTATATGATCCTTACACATTGGTTAGCCTAAATATTGTTTTAAGCGGTTAGTAATATCAATAAACTATGAGATATGCTATCTTTTTTTTTGGGGGGGGAGGGGGATCTGGTTGGTTTTAGACATCCCATCTGGGGTAAAAAAAAATAAACATTTTTGGACAACCCTTTAGTTGATTTTACCTTGACTATAACATTAAATGTTTCTATTGTTTTCTTCACCATGTAAGATATGAATAAAAATTCTATATGTAACAATTTGGACATAAGGGTACAGATATTGTTAATGTTCACAGACACATAATAGATATTTTGACTAACAACAATCATTTCACAATTACGAAAGACTCATGTTATTAGTCCCAGCAATATAGAAGGATTTATGAAAATTAACGCCTCGTTGAATAATGAAAAAAGTAGAACAGTGTAGAGTAGATCTAGCTTAAAATTCAACGCAAATCATAATTCACCTGCTGCATAGTTGATGCTCTTTAGACAAATATTGTTCCTTATTTGCATTAAAAACACAGACAGTACATTTACAGAAAGTTTATATTCTCTGCATTGCCAATGAGCTTTATCTTTCTCGGGAACGGCCATATATTTAAAAAGTATTGTGTGAATCGATCGTTAGGTTGTTAAATTGCTGTGGGATTCTCAGGTAAACTCAAAGCAAGACATAAATTTATCAGCCATATATTCTGTCGACGTCATATATGCTAATGCGGTGTTTCTGCTATGAAAATGGTATATATAGAGAGGGCACCTCTAGACTTATACATAAGAATAAAGTGCGTCAGTGAAGCAACAAATGTTATCTACATTGTTAATTAACTTATCGCAATTTTCTTTCGGATCTATCACATACCATGCCGAGGATTTGGAATGTGACTATTTCTACTTTTAGCAGACAATTCTTGTCTTCACAAATGTAGAGACATTTTCTTGCTCCTTAAAGTCGTAACCACACCCCTACAGTTTCTTTACAAAATTATTTACCAACTGTACAATTAGAGAAACTTGACATATTCACTAAACATCAGGAAAAATAGACCCTGTGTTATAAACGAAACATACACACTAATATGGGAAACAAATTAAAGTAAAGCTATAATAAATTACATGAGAAGTTTCTTGATCAGAGAAGTGTGTAGCTATAAAATCTGGTCTTTTTAGTTTTGAATGAAATACAAAAAATAAAAATGTTTGAATTTTTGATGTACATGAATACAAGATATACATGCATGGGATTTTTAACATGACTTTTAAATCCCTACAACAGAAATTGTATGCTGCAATCACCCTAGACTACAACGAATCCTGGGTCATGATTACTAATGACTGTCATTGGCATTCATTCGTTTTAAGTTTATTCCTCAGTAACTTACTTTTCACTGAGGTATAAAACGTCCTTTTTTCCCTGCTTCATTTTTCAGTAGGCCCTGGTGACCGAGCTTGATTTCCCCATGCCTTGAATTGGCGGAAAATGTTTTATCTTTTATAACAATTGATATCGATTGTGTTATTATTGTTATTGGTGTTATGATTGTAAAATTGTCATTTAAATCTTACAAACATTTAAGACAATGAAATAATACAAAAGACCCTTTCCAAAATTCAAGGAAAAGGGTAAACAGGTGAGATAGGTAGGACTAATAACTGAATCCTTGGTGATTAAGTACTTGTAGAGCCATCTATGTGTAAATACAGCAAATAAATATATTACATTGTGCATGACATGTATTCTTCGTGCCGATTGGGTTAATATACTTCTAAATGACAAATCTGGAATTTTGTATCATTCTTCATCTTCTGTACCGCGAGGAACCTAGCTGTGACTTGCACAGGAACCTCAATGATAATCTCTTGGGCGTACTCCGTGGCAGGTCCCGGGAAGCTCCCGAACCAGTCATACGAGCTGAAGTCTCCGCGAGTGTTCGTAGCTTCCTTCCCAACTCTGACTTCGATATTCGCAATGCTGTTCACGAAGTTAATAACACCTGACGACTGTGAAACAAGCTTCACCACACGGAAAACTACTTCTTCGCCAAAGTCTAATAGGAACCACGGATAGTCTACAGCATGGTCTGTCATATAGCACTGGTGCAAATCGTAGCGGTCGTAGATCCCGTCTGCAAGGTTTTCTGGTTTTCTTTTGGGAAAGTTGGAGTTAATTCTACTTCCGTCAATAGAGGCTCCGGTGGCGATGTCTCTATATCGCTTGGTATAGCACGTTAGGGCATCATCCATGTTGGTCTCCACGTAATTTGGCATCACGAACATGTCAGAGAACAGGCAGTTGATGAGTTCGTGGCACCACAGCTCACACAGCGGGTCCACATTGCACGGGGAGGAACACTGGAGGAAGTGTGAAAGAGCCGAGTGAGGCTGAACCTCACTCAGAGTCCGCGACGTCAGCAATGTTGCCTTTGAGACCCTGACTTTGTGGAAATTAGCCGAAGTGACTTCAGCCAGAGAGAGTGACAAGACCTGCGTCGTCAAAACCAGTAACACAGTTAGCGTTGTAACTTCCATTATGGGAGATATAATGCAGTTGCACAGAGAGAAAAGTCGAGTGCGAAAGCACCTTCAGAGGGATTGTCATAGGCTGCTATACAGGCAGGGCTCTTGCTCCTCTGACAGGAATGACGACACACTCGCCGTCGCTGGGAATGGTAAGAGCAACAAGTTACGGAAAATTAATACTCTGTTTATTTAGTATTAACATATTAAATATTTGTCAGACCTGTAGAAAATACAGTGTTAGATTTCAAGAGCAACAAAATTTTATTTTTTGAATTGCTGATGATATTTTTCTTCATCATGTCATTGCTATTGTGACTGCTGTTGCCACAAAAAGTATATATTGTTGTTTCTATTATTCGACAACTATTTACCCTGCGTTTTGTTATACTTGTTTTTTTGTTTTTTTTTGGTATATCAAGTTAAGGATTTGCTTACTGGTCTTCATATACTCTGATATTGCCGTATATTTAAATCAAAACTTATTCATATAGTGTTTTTTCTATTTTGGTTTGAACGTGTTTTTATGACTGTTATTGGTTTTGTGTGTGTATCTCTATATATATGTACACACAAACACACACACACACACACACACACACACACACACACACATATATATATATATATATATATATATATATATATATGAAAGCTGGAATAATGCCATACCGCATTGATATAGATATATAACAATCCTCCCTGACCTGGCCTCGAACCTAGGTCACTCCGGGTATGAAACCGGAGGGCCAGTACTAAACCAACCACGCCACACGACCCACTAAAAGGAGTGTGCAACTAGGATCTAACTAGCTTCCATAGACATTACCTATCTACTCATACATGAGTAATGATAGCGAGGTTTTACACACTTCCCGTGGGCACTTGCTGGAAATTGATTTAGAAATTCGAAACCGAAGTCAGATATACTGAGGTATATATATGAAAGTTGGAATAATGCAATACCGCATTGATATACATATATAACAAAAAAGTGCCATACGCTGCCAAAGATCTATGTCTTCTGAATTTTTTCCAAAGGAGCTGCTTGTTGTCTCTCATTTTTCGAATATATCACTGAACCACTTCTGGCCATTTTCTCCTTCAGTTTTGATTCTTGATATCAATTGTTCTTCTACTTTTGAGAGACTTTTTTGAATTTTGTATACCAGATTCTCATTGTACAGGAATGTTTCCCAGTTTACGCCATTAAAGAAATGTTTAAGGCTTTTCAAATTACCTCTCTTGTCATTGTACTTCCACTTTCTTTCTTCATTTACGATTATTTTTTTCCTGTAGCAGACAGTATTTTAGTTGATTACTACATGGCTACCTTTTCCTAATGGAGAACAGTACTCTGTATCTTTAATATCATATTTATGATTTAAATATTAGGTTAAGCATAGAAGGTTTATTTAGCCCTATTTACCTATGATCTGTTACATTTTGGAAGAGACAAAATTAATTTATGCCTTCTAGTAATTTTGAATCTGGCTGCGCTCTGGGATAGAAACCTTCCCGGTGCACTTTGCTATCAAGATCCCCTATTACAAGAATTTCGTTTGCGTTGGTTTCACAAAGTTGTAACACTTCTTCCAGGCTCTTTAACGTTTCTTGAATTAGTCTTTGGCAATTTTCTTGTGATCACACCGATGTATGAGGTGGCATGTACACTGCGGTTATTATTTTGTTTACTTCGTTTGCCTCTACCTCAATTGCCTTTAGTTCCTCTATGGGGTCTTGCTTAATCTCTAACCCATAATAATTAATTTTTGTTAATACCTATTCTATTTCCAATTGCCCTATCTTTTCTCCAAACGTTACATCGTCTACGGAGGGATTCACATTGGATCAGTGATGCATATTACATTTATTAATTTCAGTATATCTAGCTCTAGTAATTTCGAACATAAACCATCTGTATTTGTAGAAACTATTTCTATATAGTCTTCTGTTATTCCTTTTGGCTGCAAGGATAATGTTTGTCCCTCTCCACATTTGGTTCCGATAGTTTTTTTCTTCTTCAGTCTTTTGTTCGTTTTTGTTTGTCTTACCTCTTCCATTTCTTCTGCAGTATTCCTGTCAACTTTGGTCATATTTTCTCTTATCTAGATTTTCTAATATTCTTCGTGGATGGTCAGAACTTTAGCTTTCTTCCTTCCATCAGTTACCATTTAGTCACTTTTAAAGGACGTTTCTTTCCCCTTTCGAGTAAACTTCTGTGAGCTATGATATTCTGCTCTGAGAATTCGGGATTTATGACCATAGGGATATCGACAGTCAATTTCTTGTCCGTTGTATCACTCGATTCCATCTTCTGCAATTTTTCCTTCATGTCCCAATATGACTATGTCCTTGTTTACATCAGCCAAATTAGCAGTATGGCTTGCGTGTTGCCCAAGGTGTGACATAAATCAATTCTTTACCGTTGCAGTCTGAGTATTTTTTCACTTTGTGATGTTAATGTCTTTTTCAAACTTTTTGAATTTTATTTACGGTTTCCTGTACCTTGGATTCATCGGTATATATAGTTGTCATCTCTTTTGCTTCTTCCATTGAAATTGGCTGCTTGACAAATTGCTTTCAGTCTGCTTAACAGTTTCTTGTACTTTGATTACTTTTTCTTGCAGATTCCTGGCCAGTCTTGGTTTCTACTTCTTCCCCCTTTTCCTTGTGTTCCTGGATTTTCGTGTCAGATTTTTCAGTATTCCCTCTCTCACGTATCTTTTAACATTCAGCTACCAGACTCTCTACTTTGGCTTCAAGAGCCTCAGTTCTCACTGCTGCTTCCGCTAACTTAATTGTCCTCGTCTGATCATAGTTGTTGCCTATTAAACAAACACAAAAACAGAGCTGTACTCACGGCAGTTATCTCGAAACGCCTACCGTGCAGAATTCGCGGTCACTTCTCGCATTGCAATCTCACTCTCTCTGTGTGTATATATATATATATATATATATATATATGTATATACACACACACACACATATACATACATATATAATTATATATTTGTGTGTGTGAATATATATATATTATATATATATAATATTTATATTAATGTTTATATATAAATATGCATATATATACAGATATATGTATATATATCCACATGTATATTTATTTATGTAATCATATATATACATATACATACACACACATTCACATACACACATATATACACCCCTGGGTCACCTTGGTCTTAAATACCCGGGAGTGGCGAAGGGACGCCACTTGAGGCGTGGGTTGGGCAAGCAAGCGGCCCGCAAGCAGCCGCGTGGTTCTGTACGTGCTTATGTACACGGTATAGTCACTATGAAAATTCAGGGGAAGAGCAGCTCCGCTGAACTCAGAATGATGTGGCCTGATATGAATGGCTAAAAACTGTGTAACAACAACTGTTCTTTCTGTTCATTCATTGACGTCGTTTTTCTTTCCTTATTTTAATGCTCATTACTGCAATTAGGTATGTTAATTCATTCATTAATAGTTTTGTCTTTCTTTAATGTATTTTCTTTGTCATCCATTACTGATAAGGTGTGCTTTCAATAATTGCCTAGTAATCCTTTTTTATTAATCCATTATTAATTAATATTCATTAATACGTACCAAATACAAATCAACAGAAAAACAGCAAATGGCAGAGGTCTTGCCCAGGCCAATGGCGGAGGCGGAGTGAGCGAGGCATTGCTCCGAGGCGCTCAAGACGGAGAGGGGGGGGGGGGTAGCAAGACGACCAAGTAAATAGGCTTATCAGCCGTCGCTGACAATTATACGGCTGCTTAGCTCTTTAACTGAAATGTTAACATGAACGCAATTAAGTTATTATATTACAAATGGGTACATTTAATATATATATTTATATATATATATATATATATATATATATTCACGCACACACACACAACACACACACACGCACGCGCACACGCACACATATATAAACACCCATGGTGTCTGTCTGTGTGTGTAAGCGTGTGGGTAAGCGTGTGTGTGCGGATTTGCATGTTGAACAAATATGCTAACCGATTTTGCAGAGCTCAGTCTCTCAATATCATGAACGACGCTCTTCGAAAAAAAAAGACTAGAGCGGAAGTGAACATTGAAGTCGCCATCTGACATCAAAAACGAAGTTAACTTAAGCGGGATACAGTAAAAAAAATGTAGAAGTTATTAAGAGAGCAAATGTTAGTAACGCCCATAAAATGGTCAGAGACGAAATTCATTTACTTTCAGAAGGGAAAGGAACAAAGTTGAGTTAAGTTAACTTGAAGACCAGAGTGAGAGAATTTAGCCTTAACATCCAAAACAGATATTACCTCTCAGCGACGAAGATCTCAACATTGACCAAATCTACAAACAGTTCAATGACATAATTAAGGAAGCTTTTCTCGAAGTAAC
>NC_061861.1:6506642-6509142 GCF_019202785.1 Penaeus chinensis | reverse complement strand
CGCTCTAATTGCCGCAAAGAAAAAGCACACAGACAAATTAGAGGCAGTCCAAAATGAAGCCGCCAGGATCATTCTGGGTGCCCCGAGGTGGACAAAGGTCCTCAACCTCCTGATGGAGGCAAACCTTCTCCCCCTGGACTCACGAATCGATCTAATGGCAACTCAATTCCTGTCAAAGGTCATCCAGGCTCCCAGGAACACAAACCTAAGACAAAAATTAGTCAGACGCCTCGAACAAGACAACGAGCTCTTTGCAAACAACTCCTGGCTGTCTCACACAGCCAGGGTGCTGATACGCCATCAGCTCAAAGAACAGCTTCTTGCTAAGGGCATGGACTCCCCCCACCCCGACTTTGCCGAAGCCCCACTGTGGGCACTGAGCCTGATAGAGTTCAACAGAATGAGCCTGTCAATGAAAAAGAGCCTATACCCCATTCCTAGCCTAAAGGCAGAAGCCCAGAGGGTCATTGCAACCATCACTCCTCCGGGTGGTAGAACATACTACACGGATGGATTGGTCGATCCCTTGAGCCACACTGCACGCGCTGGCTTTGCAGCAAGGGATGCCATGCGATCCATGAGGGTAACAGACAACGCCTCCTCGCTACAGGCAGAGGCAGTTGCAATCATGGGAGCCCTAGGCCACGCATCCCAAAGGGAAGGACACGTGGTCATACACACAGACTCCAGGGCAGCCATTGACTGTCTTCAGCACAGCTCACCCCCAGACAACATCTACCTACTGACCACGATTCTCACAATGGCACAGAGAATTCTTGCTCAGGGTAGAAGAATTATCATCAACTGGGTCCCAATTCAAATCGGCATCAGAGGGAACGAGCTTGCTGACAGACTAGCCGTCGCTGGCAGTGGTATGCCCCCAAATCCCATGACGATAAGGAGAAGTGTGCCTTGGTCGGTCGTACCTTCCTACGGCAGCTCCACAGAGAGGAAACGAGAACCTCCCCCTCGGCCAGCTGGTACTCAGACGCCACAGGCTATGAACCACTGGCACTCTCTGAAGTAAGCAACAGAGGTACCGAAGTCATTCTTCACAGAATGCGCCTAGGTTACCACTGTGCATGGCAGATTATCCCAACAATCGAACGCGATGAAAGGTGCTGCAAGCACTGCGGCGAGCCGAACGCCACACTAGTCCACTACCTAGAAAATTGTGACCCTACACAATTCCTGAGACAGGGACCGCCCACAACAGCCGCCGTGCTGGTAAAGAGGCTATGCGAAATGCTTACACCATGCGGCAGGAGCGCCTGCTGGCAATCCCGCCGCCACGGTAAGCACCGAGTGTCCGACAATTCAATGAGACAGCCGTAAAAAGCTGACACAGGCCGGGCCATATTTAGAAGGCCCGGGCGAAGCTAGAACTTCGCAAACCATAAAGAAGAAGCGAGATCACCATTCCCCGATCCTCCAGCAGCCCAAGAGCATAGCAGCAGCACACAAGGACTGCCCAGTTCTTAGCCGACTGGGGAGCCTACCGGCTCCCCCCGTAGATCTCCAACTTCAACCTTCATCACCCAGCCAAACCTGTTGGCACTCACACCCATACAGTCACCCCCTAAAGAGATAAGACACCAGACTAACATAGTAGATGCCCACATACCCATCTACTATGCATCAGTTAAGGCCATGGCGCCGGAGGTGGAGGTACGCCAGCAGTTCAGAGAGATCCTAATTAAACATCTTTTTTTTTCATATATATACACCGACGGCTCTAAGACAAATGAGTTTGTGGGTATGGTCAACTGAATGTCAATTGAAGTTTCGACTGCCGAATCATACATCGATCTTTCTTGCCGAACTGTTTGCCATTGATAAAGCTATCGATTTTGCACTATCGACGACCCACGATAGAATAGTTATTTTTTCTGATTCATTAAGTTCACTTAAAGCTATTAAATCATTAGAAACTACTAAAAATTAATTACTGGGTAATATCATTCGTAAGTTACACGGTGCCAACAAATCAATCAAGCTAATATGGGTACCAGGCCACTCTGGTATCCATGGCAATGAACAGGCTGACAAATTAAAAGCAAATTTACATCTCCTGTGGCAAAGTGAGTGGACCAACCTACAAATAAATAATAAAATTAAAACCACAATAGAGCCGTGATACACAGCATACAGAAGAGAACGAAGGGAGGAGGTGGTGTTGGCCCGCCTTAGGGTCAACGCAACAAGACCGACACACCTCACTCCCTATATTGAGAAGACCTTCCCTCCTGACTGCAACACCAGCCTTAAAATCAACCATCTAATAATAGTATGCCCAAAATACTCAAATCAAAGACAACCACTCCAAAATTATTTCAGAATAAAAAACAAAGAATTTACAATATCAAATTTAGTATCAGACGATGAGAAAATAATAAGTAAAGTAATTGGTTTTCTAAGGAAGACAAAACTTTATGAGCTTATATAGACTGATAGCATAAACAGGCTCGTCACTTCGCCCGCCTCGGCCCGCCTAGAGGTC
>NC_061861.1:6454142-6486642 GCF_019202785.1 Penaeus chinensis | reverse complement strand
CCGCTCGAGCCAACAGTCAGAGCATACATATATATATATATATATATATATATATATATATATATATATATAACATTTGTGTGGAAAAATATCGGTAAGATGACATAAAATAACACTTTCATTAGCAGGATAAAGATCACTAAAGTAATGACTATACTAAATAGTAATTGTATTATTTTGTTATTTGTGCAGTGTGGATTGGACAAATAATATTTGGTTTAGCGTAATTGTAGATGTGTCAAGTACTACTAAATGAGAACGTTGCTTTTATTATTCCCAGATACTGCAACTGTGACGTCATCAGTTCAAGTAAGGAACTCCCGACTTGCACCTGGTGAGGATCCCTTCGGCCGCGCCTCCAGCTCCAGATCCCAACGTCTCTCTCTGCAACTCTTTTCTCCAAATAAAGGGTACAATGTTGGCTGTGCTGATGGTGTTGACGGCATGGCCCTTGTCACCCTCACTGACTGAAATAATCACGAGCCATTTTTACGAAGTCAAGGTCTCCAAGGCAACGATAATGGCGTCACGGACTCTGCAAGTCGTGCAGCCTGTCTCGAAGCTTCCCCCCTCACTTCGGTGCTCCTCCGTCTGCAACGTGGACCTGTTGTGCCAGGTGTGGTGCCACGAAGCTTCCTCTGAGGAGTGCCTCTTATCCGACATGTATGTGATGCCAACCTACAGGGAGACCAACCTGGGTGACACAGTCATGTGCAACACCAAACGGCACTATGACCTCGCGACCGGGGCCTTCTCCATCACCGCCACTCCTTCTGACCCCAGGGCATCCTTGAGAGTAAAGGACAATCTCATAGACGGGATCTACGACCGGATGACGATGAACCAGTGCTACTTGGGGGACTCCAGCTCAACCAAGCCATGGCTCTACTTAGACTTCGGCGAAGTAATCTCCTTCCGTGTTGTGAAGCTGGTTACGCAATCAGGAGGTCACCGTCATCACCTAAACCTATTTCAAGGCCTTGAGGTGAGAGCTGGCATGGAGGCTGTGGAAACACCTGGCAACTTCAGCTCATATGCCAGGGTTGCCAGCTTTGCAGGTCCTGCCACTGACTTCGACCAAGAGGTTTTCCTTGAGGCACCGGAGCCCGTCAAGGCCAGATTCATTTCAGTTCAGAAGATGGCGAGCATGACGATCCAGATTTGTCACTTGGAAGTATTTTAAGAAAACATATGTATAATCATTTTATGCTGATATTTACGTAACTGCACTAAATCCCTTACACAATAAAAATCACTGACCCGTAACCGCAATCAAGGCCATGCTTCTTTTGGAAATGGTTTTCATGCTTGAATGTTAACCATGCATATATATCTGCTGTTTACTGACAGATATTATTTCCAAATCATAAATCACACATGCAATTATAACTTTAACGATTTCAGAATTTAGAAAAATCTCATAGTCTCACAGTTGTGCTTGTTTATGCACATATTAGTATGTCTGTATTTTGTTTATAACACGGGGGTAAATTTTCCCTAATGCCCGAAGGGCCTCAGAGAACCTGCATCACCATTTCCAGACTTTATACTGTTGTTTTCGCTAGCAAGTTTTTCAGACTGGGCAGTTGGTGAAGAACTTGACAGTTTGTACGAAAAACAATGAATGGTGGGTTAAAGACAATTATATAATTATATACATATAAATTAGTATAGAGAGTTTACTCGGCCATTGCAATTGCAGGACCGTTCAAATGGGTGTACGGATAAGTATAATTTTGACCTTTCCTGTCTGGACCACGTTAGTAACGTGTCGGCAGCTCATCCGAGGGATCGGCGGTTCGCGTCCCGCTCTGGCGTGAGAAGTTTCAGACTGTCGTCTGGAGGTTATCGCTGTGGCTGGGCATCGCGATGTTTAAAGACAAAGCTTAGTCGAGTCAACACCAGCTGGCCCACGGTGTTCGAGTCGGCATTAGTTGGCACAGTCATAGGCATAGCCTGTGCGAGACTCAGCCTCGCATATATGACTTATGACAATACGACTGCCATTGTACTATGTGTGGGGTTTTCGTCCGGCTAAAAATGGGCAGAGTCTGCCGGAATTTCTCGCCTGATGAGTTTTTGGAGCAGTTCATTGGACTTTACAGGAGAATTCCTGTAAAAGTGGGTTGTCTGGTACCTGAGCAATGAGGCGAAGGATGCAGTAAGTAATGCCATCCTCGCCAGGGGCGGTTGCCTTACCTTTCAGAAGGCATTACACAATTCCCACTCGGATATTTCGGCAAAGCCAGAGGGATCAGTAGTAGTACAGGCTACTGATATATTAAAATTTCAATCAATTTTCAACTTGAGCTGATCTTTTATCCCGTGTGGAAGTGAATTCAACTGAGGATTCCCGGCCCACTGCTCTTGCACAGCATAAGGGCCTGCTCTTGTGGGCTGTGAAACTGCGGTGTTGTGAGAGCTTTACCTGTCAGCCTACTATTTTTTCTCCGTACGTCAGCTACAGAAATTTGACTATTGATGCTTTGCAAGAATTGTTCCTCGTGATTACCACGAATCTGAGTTTTTAATTCTCTGAATTCCTTGTTGGCTTTAAGAAATTGCATAGGATTATCTAATATCTATAACAATTAGCATGCTCCTGAACCCGTTTATGTTCCTTGGCCAGAATTGGGTCAATGATCCACGTCGGTGCATGGAGGCCTGGGACCTCATTTTCTTCGAGAGTCAGTGACAACTTTGATTAGGTCCTGAGAGAAATTTCAATAGTTATTCCATAGGTGTTATACCAGTCATAGACCCGTGCCTTGAAGTGATTATTTAGTTTAGTTCTTTATTTACCACCCTGGCTAACTGCACAGGCGTGGGCAAGCTGTGGTACATTTAATGCATGGTCATAACATTACATAGTGGTATTACATTTGAATTTTAGCTTATAACATTGTTATGAGTACTTTATCAGTTTAAGGAAAGGAACAATTGCACAGTCCTTCATCTACTTATCTGCCACGCCGGCATATAGCTAGGGCGTGGAAAAGCATTGATGCATTTGATATGCGGCTATGTGATACAACATTCCAAATTTAGGATACAACATAAGTGTATCTTCTAAGGCATCAGATGATATGAAGTATTTACATAGTTCCCGGTACCTCATGCTAGGTGGTCTGAAAGGCTGTAACACATGGCACTCTGAGATATAATGTACAGGTGTTCGTTTATATTCTTCATTACACAGTTTACACTTAGTTTCTTCGACATTACAAACTGTACTGACCTGCCAATACAATCTATATCTAAGCCTGATTCTTGCATTCACAACATCAAATTGTCTTGTTCTTGTTTCATATAAACCATAGATGAATGAATCTTGCCTAAACCGGTCATAGTGCTTTATGCTACAGCTTTCAGGGCGTTGAGAATTAATCAACCCAGTCAAGTCCTCTCTGAAGGAAGCTTTAATGATGTATAAAATCCTAGAACGAGGTAACCCAAGATCTATATCCACACTTTGTTTGTCACATGCTGACTTTGCAAGGCGATCAGCATGATTATGCCTAGGGATTCCAACATGCGATGGAATCCACACAAAACGTATAATATGGCCTCGTTCTTTTGCACGATACACGTTTATTCTGATGCCATTTGCAATATTTCCTGCACCTTTGTCTAGAGTGTTCAGAGCCTGGAGAGCAGTCTGTGAATCGCAGAAAATGACCCCTGAGGCCTTGATTCAATAGAAATTCGGTGGCCATGGGTATTCCTGACAACTCAGTTTGCATAGTGCTAGCCCAGTCATGAACCCTCCTACAATCCTGGTGCTGCAAAATATTGTTTTTGTATACAACAAAAGCGCATCCTGCTCTGCAAGGATCCGTCAGTGTAACATTGATATGCATTGGAAAGGGTTTCTAGATGGTCATTTATAATTGCAAGCGCATACTGCTTAAGTATAGCAGAGGGGACACTGTCTTTTTTGGGGGCAGTCGTATAATATACACTTAGGTCCGACATTTTCCACGGTGGTACAGAACGTCCATGTAGGGTCTTAGTTATAAGTGTGTTCAGCTGAGCTAAGTGTTTACACGTTACTTGTACCCAGGGATTTGAGTATGAATCGGTGTTGTCATTCATAGTTAGCTCTTCTATTCTGTGTTTTAGTTGTCTTTGGAACTCTGTACACTAGAGGGGTTCTCTAATTGATTTGACACTAAATGTGGTTTTATGTATAATATTCTTCCATAAACAGAAGGCAAATTAAGTTATTCTTTTGAGGTTATGGTTCTGCATCCCTAGGTTTATTCCTAGCAAGAAGCTGTATAAAGAGCATTTGCAACGGTTAACCTCATTAGTAACTAATTATCTTATTGTGTAAAAATAATTGTTTGAGTTATGAACACGTGATGTTACCTGTCCCGGCCCCCTAAAAATCCTTAAAAAATCCATACACTTTGTGCTACCTGGTGCAGCGGTAGCGGTCTCGTCGAGCAATCTTGCTGACCCCCGTTCAGTTCCCGCCAGTGGATGTTAACCCCCGAAAGGTGTGCAAGGAATGACAGGGGTTAATTTAGAAGCAAAATGAAAGCCTATCGCACCAAGAATAACCAATGTAACAACTCGAATATAACTAAATTATTATTGATTATGACAAATCAGTGGAGTAATACAATTTCGGTCCATGCTGCAAATTTAGGATATCTTTCATTTTCACCTTATGTCTTTACATTCTTTCTTCTTTTTGTCATACTAATCTCCCCCTTGTTTTCTGATTTCTTCTATTTCTTTGCTTGCTCATTTTTCCGTTTCATCTCCCTGTCTATTTTATGTCTTTCATTTACGGTCGCCTTCTTACACTTACGCTCTCCTTTATACCCCCTCTCCCTTACCCTACAACCCTACGAGTCCTCTCCCTGGGCCCTCTAAAGCCTCTTTACCGGTTCTGAATCCCATCTACCACTGTTCAAACCTCTAGAAAGGCGAATAAGCCAAATAAAAGCTCCTTTAACGATTGTTTGGTTTTTTTGGGTTTTATTCACGTCTTGAGCCTTTATTAAGTGTGGATGGGAAGTGTCTGTTGTTTTTAATGGATTATAACTGCTATTTATCTTTTTATAATTATTTTCGTCAATGCTGAACCCCTCTACTTATCTTGGTATTAAAACTCTGTAAACGTTTGAAGAAGAGTTCTTATTAGTTTTTAATATAAATCACATCTTAAATATATATATATTACGGTAATTGGTTATTTTGTTCTCACTTTTAGGGACGATGCTGTTTTTGTTATGGCTATTTTGATATTCGTTTAAAAAATCTGAATTGTTATATAACTGATTCATTTTATGGTGATTTTACTGCACAGGTTTTAATTTTCATTTTCGTGTCACTTTTATTTGTTTTCTTAATCTTAGCTTATTGTTAATTAACCTATATTATCTACAATCATGTATTAAGTTGACGTGGTTGAGCTGCATATGAGAGTCTAAGAAATAAACCTGGTACGGGAGTTGTCTCTGAACTTGGTGTTTGTGTGAACCTCCCCTGGAATATTCTGTATTACCGAGGCAACGCTTGAACAACAAGAAAAGGCGGTGTCTCACTCTTTTCATATGTCTGTTAGGAAACAGCTGGGCATGTTTACTTTTTATGTTTAGTTTTACCAAAGTATATTTCTTTACTGGCCAGAACCAGCCAGCGATGCTTCATCTGTCTTTTTACCCGAGTTCTTCATTTTCTTTAATTATCAGCCTGTTCCTTCGGGACGAGAATATCTTTGGAGCCTTTATTTTTTTCTCTCATTAAATGGTGGAGATTGGAGTATCTAGATTTAGGCTGAAAAGGGAATTTGGCTGGGGGAGAGAGGGAGTAGAGATAGGTTGGTTCGGAGTAGAGGAAAGAGATACTGGGGGAGTTAATGAGACTTCTTGAGAAGATGGGAGAGGAGCGGAGCAAAGTACAGTTTTCGAATAGGTAGAAAGAGAAAAAACGTCGGCGTGCTTCTGTTTGGCCCCACGCAGAGTGAGGCCTAGTTTGAAGCTGAGAACTGCTACCTCCGATTCGAGCTTGTAGGCAGGGCAGCTCCTGTAAAATGCATTATGAGAGCCACCACAATTGGTACACTGAGCAGAGCAATTTAAACGATCGTGACCAGATTGGGAACAAGAAACGCCAACATTTCTGGCATTGACGGGAAAAGGGTCGATATGGTCGGACAGGACAGGACACTCCACCAATATAAGCTTCATGGGGGAGGTCATGTCTACGGAAGCTAATCTTGGCAATATTTGTGTAGGAATTACGGTGGCCTCTGGGAGGAATAGTGTAGCACTATACTGCCACTGCATCATAGTCAACGAGGAATGAGGTTGGTAAATACTGTACCCATGACTCTTGGAGGTCGTTAAGGACTGACACAAAGCCAGCCTCTCATCCAGTGGAGCAATTAAATTGAGAACAATCAACATTATTACGTCTTGCTTTTAGACTTAAAAATTTGCCGAAAAAAAGTGAAAAGCCAATCGAAAGGTAAAATATTTGTTTTTTTGTTTGCACTTTTACATGGTTCTTTTCTATTTTACAGTTGATTTTCATACAACCTTTATTCATGATTTTTTAAAGTAAAATTTCAGGAATTTTGTTTGTTTGTGATTTAGGAAATCTTTTTGTTTTGTAACAAGGAAAAGTTCCCAGACTGACCCTCAGTTCCTGGGCTACCGAGCTACTGCTTACGGTGCATATGTATAAGGTAGAATCGAGACGTTTCTCGATTGTCATCTCATTCATTTTTATTTTCTTCTGCTTTATATTCGTTCGGTTGTCTGTCTTGTGCGTTTTTGTATTTTTTTTCTGTGTTCGTGATTTGTTGACGTCCACTACGTCTTGGTTCTTCATGCTCTTGAGAATTTCACTTTTTTCCATCGTCCTCAAATCCCTGTGAAAGATTACTCCCTTACAGATATATGGGTCAATAGTAACTCTGAGATCGTGAATTTGCGTCAGCTTAAGTAAATCCTTAATCTGCGAGTTATATTCCACTTTAACAAGGAGGCTTCCATCTCGCAAGTTTTTGACAAAATCAAAATCTCCGTCTCAAGGACATTTTTGATGATAAAGGGGTTCACGTTCAAAAGCAATTGGTTTGTATTGTATTTTTGGTAGGGATTTTGAAAAGAGGTTTTCTGAGTTTGTCAATAGTAGGGGTTCCATTGTTCAGAGTCGAATTGGTCATAGAGCGGTCAATAACCGGTCATGGGTCGCCCCTCCTTCTTGAGGTGGAGAAGGGGTAGCCAGGGTAGCATCCATCCTGGGTATCAAACCAGGTCCAACCTCTTTGCCCGAAGCCGATGTCCTGAAAGGAAAAACTCTTAACTTTTGGTATCAACCTAACAGCAATAGATAAGACCCCCACAGTGAAAGCCTAATTACGTTTTCCAGTACCAAAGGGGGATCGAGTTATGTGGATGACACCTTACCTCCAAACTTGCCTAGGCGAAGGGCGGTAATTTGATGCCCATCGTCTAAGCAAATACGGGAGCCCGCAAGGGAAGTCCGATAGGCTCAGGAAAGTCACATAAAGAGAGTAAAGGAATTTAGAATTAAAAAAAAAGTGCGCCGAAAGGACGCCTCAGACTAGTGAGACTCACTACCCAGGGGTCAATGACTGCAAAGGCTACCCTGGTGCAGAAGAGAGCTGCGGGTCTGAGGTGGGGTGCTGACTACGCCTGCTGTAGTTTCGTGTCACCTGCAAAATCAAGAGCACTGAAGATGCAGGCAAAGCACTAGAAACTGCAAAAGGATCTGTAACTACAGTTTTTACTGTACTTGAGTTTACTTTATAAAACTCAGAAGCAACAGTGTCAAGCGAGAGGCTCCCGGTTCCAGGGTAGCTCTTATTGCACAAGATTTGTGTGGGTTAAAGGTCATACACCCCCCTTATGTAGACTTTCAGACCTGAGTTGTCGTAGGCTCTTACCGGCAATTCTAATTGGTTAACTACGAGGGAGAACCACACAGGTATGAGAGACTGATGTAAATAATTAGGAGAGTTTAGGTACCACATGAAATATTTATTATTATACTGATCCGGCGTAAGTTCGTCCAAGCACGAAGCCTCCTCAGCGCGTCCGGGGCAGCAACGTCATCCCGCATCATAGGGCATCCTCAGCACGTCTGGGTGGCCCACCATTGTTACTTGTGGGTCCGACACATCTACGTCCAGGACCGTAAGGATGTTTTGTCGCTACTTCCGCGAAGTTGGTATCCCCGTCCGCCTCCAGACAGATGGAGGGCCTCAGTTTTCCAGCTCGGAGTTCCAGTCCATGAAACACCGGGGTGTCCACCATGTCATATCACCATCACAATACCCCCAGTCAAATGGCCATGCCGAGGCCGCTGTCAAGTCTGCCAAGTACTTGATTCTGAAGACAGTACCCTCAGGTAACAGACACCGAGGAGTTCGAACGCAGCCTGCTGGAGCTACGCAACACGCCCACCGCCGCCGGAAGAAGGTTGTGGGGGTAGAGTTGATGAAAAATCCTAGGACTTGAGTAGATAATGTATTAGTAGACATTGAGGAGGGGGTAGCAGTTGCAGTGTTCAGAGTTGCGGTCAAAGGAGAGCCTGGGGTCGGGGAACCGGGAGAGTTTGAGTTGGTGGGGCTACTTGAGTACGAGTACGAGTACGAGTACGAGTACGAGTACGTGTACGTGTACGTGTACGTGTACGTGTACGTGTACGTGTACGTGTACGTGTACGTGTACGTGTACGTGTACGTGTACGTGTACGTGTACGTGTACGTGTATGTGTATGTGTATGTATGTGTATGAGTATGAGTATGAGTAGGAGAGAAACAGTCCACCCCTCAGGGTCCCCTTCAGGAAAGGGCTAGACCACTAAAACAGGGGAATACCGAGCCCATGGCTCCCTCAAGCCTTTCAGAACTGGCACAAAGTCAGTCTTTCATCCTTTTAGCATGGCTCTCACACCTCAGGAAGTGGATAGTAGAAGGGTTTGCAGAATGGACGGAAACGAGAAAGCAGGAGGGGAAAACGTGCAAAATGAGTCGAAGGCTGAGGCCCAAGGCAGGGAAGGTCCCTAGCATTAGGTCCCAGTCCTCGCCTCCTTAGCCCTCCCACGACAATAAGGGAGTGTCTACGGAAAATAATCGTGGATATATTGGTAGAGGCCTTAAGGCAGCCTGTAGGGTTAATGATGTAGCACTGTACTTATATGCATCCCCAGCTTTAGGCCTCAGTCTCTGTCTCCTAAGGCCCTCACAGCAAACACGGACATGGACTGGGGGGGAATTCATCTTGCGTCGCTGTATGTCTCAGTTATTTACCCATTCTAAACTATTTGGGGATCTAGGTAGTATCCTGCTGTACATTAGGGTGTTTCAATAAATCCGACTTTTTCAGAATCATTCAGCAAGTTGCTAAACAGGCGCCTACTATGCTTAAATGACGACATGCAAAATATTAGACAAATCAAAAAATATCTACTATTCGCAATTTTTTATTAAAGTATAATACCATTTCCGGCGCTGGGATGAGGTGCGGCGGCCTCAGCCGGCCTGGCTGTGACCCGCATGACCCACGGAAGGGCATTTCGGTTCATCTGACATTATGGCAGAATCAAACATAGGGTAACTTAGGTCATTGCGAATGATTCCTGGGGACTTCCGTAAAGATTCCCAGTCACTATACATTTCCATATAAACTTGTGCTACCTTAATAATGCACATTACTCGCTCGCCTATATTGTGGTGACGATCTCGTCAGTGGCAATATGGCACTTCGACGTGATGGTTTGCGCAGTGCCGATACATTGATGTTTTGCCACCTAGACCACTGACGAAGAGTGACATTCTTGCTCGATACTGTGACTTAGAAGGACATGGTAACCAGACACTAAAAGGATGCTCAAAAGATGGCTTGCCATGCAATAATTTTATTATTACGGAATCTCAGATTTTATCCAAGTTGCAGGCGGAAATTGCTGTGCTGTATAGCAAATTCGGCATTAAGACAATATCACGTTGGTATATGAAAGAAAAAATAAAGAAAATAAAGAAAGAGTACTACGACTCTATCAGAAATGTAACACTGAAGACAAAATTCTCGAAAACTGTGTTTGTGTCATTCAAGGCAAAGAAACAACCCCGAGAAATCCTCAAGGAAGATATAGATTGGTATGATGCAAAAGTACAAGGAAGCAATGGATCACTCGGAAGTGTTGATTATCAGGCGCAAAGACGGGAATTTAACAGACTGAAATGGAAGCAGACCAACAATGCATTAGTCCCATTTATATGCAACAGTGAAGATATTGCAGAAATGTCTTTTGCCAGTTGGTGTCAGACGGCTGGGATTTTTTTGTTCCCTCCTACACATCTACCTGACCATTGACACCATATTGACCAAGGTGGAAGGAGTTTATGATGGTGATTTGCCCAATAAATCCAAGATTGGAATAAAGAACAACACCATAAAGTGTCTGAAAGCACTGAAAAAAATCCAAGGACAATCAGAAGTATTTCTGATTTTTCAAAAGTTCATTTCATGTGCTGACTCTTTTCAGAACTGCTATTGAAACTTCAAGGAGGTATGCCAGGGTTGGCTGTGAACTTGGCTTTCGTAGCAGCTACTTCTCGTCCATCAACAGACATCTGTATAATGCAGATGGTACACTTCTTCCCTTGGCTGTTGATCATGATTACGTCGATGAAGTTGCAAAGATCTTGAAAAGAGGAATTCGTGAAAAATGGCCATACACACCAGCCCTATTCAAAAATAAGTTTGCATACTTGTCCTATGATATGCATGACATCGATGTGTGGAAACCCAAAAGTTCATTAATACCTGGCCATAATCAAAACTGTAAAAGACTGATTCGAGACATGAAAAAATGTGAAGACAAACAGAATTGTTGTTGTAACAGAAACTAGAGAACGGCGCAGTCGGAGATATGGCAATGTAAACAACGGAGTAGAATTAAAATTATATTGTATGCAATATACAATGTTCCAAATAAAATCATTACTAGAATCCTTTCCTTTTATAGCCTCTTGTTAAATAGAATATGTTACTTCAAATCATGCTCTCGGCGACCCAACCCGATTCGGTGGGAAAGAACACGAAGTAAAGTCAAGCCTACTAATTGAAAAATTAGTCTTATGGCAATTGCAGAACTTTATATAATATTAATTTATAATAAAAATGATTTTGATGCAAAAATATTAAAGAAAAGTATAATATTAAGTTATTTTAAAAATAAAATAGTTATACCGACAACCGAAAACGAGGTGTTATTTGGCGCTCGAAGCGGTGTCTAAATCATAATTTTATCAAAACTTTCTATTGAAAACAGAGAATGCGAGATATTTTGATTTTAATAAAAAAATACATTGCCAAACTCAGAAAATTCATAGGCGCCTATTTCTTAACTTGCCCCCGGGATTCGAGCAAATTTTAGAAAATCGACAATTATTGAAACACCCTACTGTACATCCTTGTTTCCATTATTCGTATCCCGTAAATATCAATCTGAAGTTCAAGTAAATCAGTAATTCCAAGTTTACAGATCCCCTACACCCTGATCTCTTCACGGACTTGGGATTTAGGGCAGACCTCTATGTACAGCTACTCAGAAAACTATCCTTAGGAGCCGTGTCGAAACATTCATTAACGAACAGAACCTTATGTTACGGAAGGGTTTGTATTTTGGGGTTCAAAATGGTCTCGTTCCGATTCATAATGTATTGAATAGTTGTTCCGAATTTCCTATGGAGGATTCACTGTAACATGATCATCTTATTCCCTTGCAATATGCACACACACCATAAGCCTTCTGTGATACAAAAATAATATACGAGAAAAGTTTTTATTCCAAAGGCACCATCGCTGCGAGATAGCGCCAACAAAACTGGTAGGTAACACCATCCCTCCTCCCTGATTTCCCTTCGCTCGATATTTTGAAGAAATGTTTATTTTAATAGAAATGAATGCTAAAATATATTCATATATATATTTTTATCATTAATGCAGCGTTATCATTTAACATATTTGAACCTGAGAATGATCGCAAGCAGGAGGGGTCGAATCACCGCAGGATTTGTTTGGGTGGATGCAATTGGTGCCGGGAAGGTAACGGATGTTGGCAATGGTTGATTTACTGGCAGCAGATATGTAGAAATCCTTGAGGTTTTCCTCCCATCAGAAACTGATCCCTTATATCTTATTGAGGACAACAGTCCCATCCATACCAGCTGTTGTCAAAGATTGGTTTCGTGAACATCCCATCGCGCTTCTGTCACATCTACCCAGATTTCAACCCCATTGAAAACGTGGGCAGCCATGTCAAAATACATGCATCAAGACCACACTTGTAATCATGTCGCAGTCGTGAATGCCTTGCAAGCTTAAGGACGTTTATTGTGTGAGGAAAGCGTGCGTGGACAGCGGAGTTAATGGCGTCTGTTTCGACGCTTGAACTGTTTTTTGGCAGCATGGGGGGAGTGGTACAAAATATTAAACTTGAATATATTACCAATATCTTATTTTCCGTGTTTTGCTCTTAATGAAATATGCCAATAGCCATTAGGTAATATAATAATAAACCGTGAAAGTATCACCTGTCTCGTAATATGATTGAACCAACTTAAGAAAAATGTACAAGAAAACTAATTGATTAGCGACAAAGTACTATATCATAAAATAAATTACTTGCTAATTTATAGCTTCTTAATTCATGATTTAACAAAAGTAGTTGGAAAATCAGGGGTACCAAGTTTCCTAGCGTTAACAATTCAATTTCAAAAAGTTCCATTCTGTTAGAATGTTAATCATAATTATCTAATGCTAGTTTTCTTTGTAGCTGTACACACGTGGCATACTAGGTCTAGTGAACCATCTGGGGATCAATCACTTTGAAAAGTTCAAGATCTTTAGTGAATCTGAACTCCCTCTTGTATTGCTTTTTTTTTTGTCATTGCTCCTCATTTCTCCTACCTTCTTAGGAGTAAGGAAAAAAAACTATTTATTGGGGTTCATTTATTTCACATTCCAGAGTATATTACATTCTGTATTTCACATTTTCTTTAAACAGCTTTATCATGAATTACCAAACACTTTTTTCTAGCCATTTACAGTAAATGTTACTTTGCCACAAATCTAAAGAAATTTAATAATTTTGTGCAGGAGTAAAGAGATACTCGAGTACAGAGCAGCCGATCAGAACCTGGAAATAAAAGAGAATGGTTATTTATGTCAAATTAAAAGTTTCGCACTATAAGCTACATATAACAATCAGATATTCATTTCTTCTTTTAATATCAGTTGACGAAAAATGAGGTCATCACTAAATGAATAACAATATTTAAAATAAATTTTGATCACTTACCATGTTTGCTTACAGGCTGCAAAATTCCCACCAACTGCCAGTCTGCTCTCCCAATAAACCTGAAAACAGAACTTGTGAGTTTTGTTCATTTAACCACTTAAACAGTCTAGTTGCATTCGGTTTATCAGTGAGAGAGTTATTCATCAACACTCAGTATTTCCTGTAAAGGTGTCATCACATTATTTCTTAAGGTTCAAACCAAAATAAAATGTACAACAAAAAATACATCATTCCTCCCTCATCTTACCTTGTGCTCAAATCCATTGCAGGTCCTTACTTCCTCTTCACTAAAAATAGTGCTTTTCATTTAATCCGAAAGCAAACCTGGAAAGATTATTCTTTAAGTATGTAAACACAAATGTACACTATATAATGAAACAAATTACATTATCAGAGTTAATCATTCCACACAAGGATTAGGAGACGAAAAATTAAATCATCATTTCAACAGAACATAGGAATTAAATATTCAATTCACAATATTCCACTTTCTTTTACTCTTCTTACAGTAGCAAATTTCCTCCTACTTACCCACATATATTCATTTCCATCTATCATGTTCATAAAACTGCCTTTCAAGCAAAATGAACTTACTGGAATTACTGAAAAATACCAAAGAAAAAAGCAGATTAACTTCATATCCAGGGTAATTAGATTTCTGTAAGGTAAGGGATTGGTATTTCTTTTCTTTCATCAAATATACTTAGAGATGTAGAAAGAAAAACATTATGATTTGGACATGCAGGATTTTCAAGTGTCCTTTAAAAATACAGCTTCAGCAAGTTTTTCTAATTACCTTGAGCTTCTACTTTTTTTTATCCTTTTAAATAGATGCCTAAACAAATTCCAAAGACCAAATTTCCTTCAACTGACTACACGTCAGTTGGTACAGCTATGCAAATTAATAATCAAACATCTGGTTTATACTCCTAACCAATTCATGTGAAAAAAACTACAAGATTACAAGAAATTTACTTACTTGAAATACATCATACACAAAGACATCCCTAAGCATCAATGTATTATCCTCAAGATATGCACAAGTGTTTTTTCATCAAACAGCAAGTCATTCATGTTCCAATTACAATTCACACTTGAAATATACTTTGTGATCAAAGAGAAACTTTAAAATGCAAAGAAAATATATATATTATTCCACACAAGGACAGAGATGAAAAATGAAATGACAAAAAGAAACTCCTTACAAAGTTCAAATTTCTCTTATTCTTACTATACAAATTAATCGTTTATATAAAGTGAACTTTCTTTACAGTTCTTTGAGAGATTACTGGTGACAAATTCCTATTTTGACAAATTTACATACCTTATTTCCACACTGAAGACAAAAACAGCATTACCATCCAGATGATCAACTGAAATAATACCAATAGTAGTATACAGTATATGAAAACTTTGTACACTATACATATTAACAAATAAAAAATCAGTTTATTAATTTCTACATTCCTGAATTCAGTTGACGAAAAATAAGGTCATCATTTTAATTCATCTTCAATAAATTACACATTTTGCTTCAGTTCCTCTTACCTTGACCTCTATCCATTTGCAGCATCGGCTATTTCTTGTTCTCGTCTTCTATGGCTTCACTTCTTCCTTACAAGGACACTAGTGAATAGATATTTTTGTTTAGTACATGTGCTAAAAGGGGAAAAAAAAAAAAAAAAAAGAAAAAAAAAAGTATAAAATAAAATAAAATAAAAATAAAAAGGTTGAAAGAAGTTACTCAACATTGTTTTTCTACCCCCTTTACATTGTGTGTCTTGAGAAGGTTCACTGTCAATGTAGCTTCAAATACAAAGAATCCCTTCAGTCCAAGTTATTTATAAAAATGGGTGGATAGACATTTTGATGCAGGTTTCCTTTAAATATATCAAGTATTGGCATTTCCTTTGTCTCACTGATTTCACTTTCATTTTCTCAGCAATCAACTTGTTAACATTAATTCCCTATCAACATCTTCACTCAAATCATTTTTGATAACTTACCCAATTCTTAGGATCAGCTTCATTTCTACAAACTGCTTCCAAAGGAACTTTCAAACCAACTGAAAGTAGAGAAATACTTTTGAGTTTTCTTCCCTAACCACTACAGTGGATAAACAGAGCTGGTTTCTCAGTGAGAGAGTTTATCATCAAAAGTCAGTTTAAACCCTGTTATGGTGTCATCTTTTTCATTTATATCTTGCTTTTATCAATTTCTATTTTGCATTTACCAATTTATCTACAATATATTGCACTGTACTTACCCATTCTTAAAATGATCTACATGAACAAAAAGGTTTACCCTGCAGAAAAATTCTGAAAAGGAAGAAAATACATTAACATCTGTGGAAGATCTTTCTTCATATTAGCCAATCTATTCCACAATTATCATAGCGGTTGACTAACAAAAACTTAAATTTCAACCTAATTTTGCAACATACATACATTATATCTAGGATATTTCCTTCAGTCAAAAAGCTGAACTCTTGTTCGTATCTTACCTCTTGCAACTGTACTAATCCCATATCTTTGGATGAATTTGATCTAGATTCTTCTCCACACTGACATATAAACTCTCTCTTCTGCAATAACTGTTCACTTTTGCCAGACTTCAATCCTCAGAGCCTGAAAAATATTTTTCTTATTAGATTTTTCTGGTGTAATGGGAGTAACGGAAAATTATGATATTAATATCAGATTAAAAGTGTCCACAAAGCATTTCGGAGACGAAAAATAAGTACATCATTTTCTACTGATCCCTGCTTAAAGCCTTTTCTTTAACCCAATGCCAACGGGCATGACGTGTACGTAAATGCCATGTCCACTGAGTTACTCATTTAATTGTTTTTACACAGATGGCTTCACTTGTACTAAATCACCAATAAGCCAATTACAAGAAGTCTGTCTCACCCGTTTACCCTTTTCTTTGATTTACGAAAATATCTTATATCTCATTTTGCGGTTACTCTGTTACTAATGTTCATAACATATGAATTATGAAGTTTATAATGAAAATAACAACATTGATATTGATAGCCCTAGTAAAAAATATATTTTTCCTGCCAATTCAAATCAGGTAAGATTGACTCCTTTGTGGCTAAGCACTAGCAGAGCCATCTATGTGCAGATACATTTCACAAAAAAGAAATGAGCACAGCAGTTTCCATTTTTTATTCATTGTCCCTGGCGACATTGAGTTAAGCCACTTTCAACCTTAAAAAGTCATCCAGCTTACCATGTAAAAGATGCAAAATATAATTAAATTATTAATTCTAGCTAAAATAAATGAATCAGTGATAGTATATTTTATTTTTTATTTTTCAATCTACACACTATCTTCAGCACTCTGCTAATCAGTGACAATTCAACAATATTTCTTCTGCTATCCATCATTAATCTCAATTATCTAGTCAATAAAATTAATTAATAAGGGTTGTATATCAGAGGGCACATCTCAAAGCTGGTATTTTGAAATATATGCAATTCTTTATTGAGAGTTGAAAGTTTAATAGTCGGTCTTTTTAATATGTTTTACCCATGTCATTAACATTACTAAGTAACCCCTATCTTCTATAATCTTCATATACACTACATATATAAATAATTTTGGTCACTTACCCCATTTGTGAGATCTGCATTTCATAGAAGCTGCTCCTAATGCAACTTCCAAAACAACTGAAAGTAGAACAAAACTTTTGAGTTTTCTTCTCTAACCATTATAGTGGTAAAGATGTGTTTGGATTCTCAGTGAGAGAGTTTATCATCAAAACTCAGCCTAAACCCTGTTATGGTGTCATCACTTTCTTGTATCAAGTAACTTCCTAGTTCAAGTTATATATATATATGAATATGAAATAGAAAGTAAAATTTTACTCTTCACTTACCCAGTATTATAATGGATGTACTAAATGTTTTAGCTACACAAAATCCTGGAAATGGAAAAGAAAAGTCTACATTAGTATCAATTATTAATTTGGTGGTATGTATACTTTTCACTTTACATGAAAGCAATCTGTTCAACGTAAAAATAGATTTTCTTTCACAGCGTACAGCTGCACGCCACATTTCGAGCGATTTGTTTTGACGCCTATCAGCATGACCCGTCGTTAAGGGGTTAACCCATTAACGACAGGTCGCATCTATAGACATCAAAACAAACCGCTCGCTTTACGCTATATTATACAATGAATATCAGGACCCGCAAAACTGAGCTAACCCATTAAGGATCACACAGGTGAAGAATCCTAGTATAATCTATGATGATACAAAACCACGAAAGTCTTCAGAGACAGAACATGGGGAATTTGTCATCAATACTAGTTTACAGAGAGGCTGCCTAAAAACAATCAATTGCAAATGAACAGCTTTTAACTAACATTTTATCATCAGTTTTGTCCATGCCATAGGCAAGAGCAGCAGCAGTTGGCTCATTAATAACATGAAGGACATTAGGATCAACTATTAATTTGGTGGTGTGTGTACTTTTCACTTCACATGAAAGCCAATCTGTTTAATGTTAAAATAGATTTTCTTTCGCAGCGTACAGCTGCACGCCACATTTCGAGCGGTTTGTTTTGACGCCTATTGGCATGATCCGTCATTAAGGGGTTAACCCCCTTCACGACAGGTCACGTCTATAGACGTCAAAACAAACCGCTTGAAATGTGGCTTGCAGCTGTATGCTGCAGCGGCGCGAAAAAGCGCTACAAGGTGGTGATTCGGCTTGATGTACCGAACTCCCGTGCTCAAAGTCGGCACGTTGCCATTGATCACCAGAGCATAGTTTTTTTTTTTTTTTAAGTTTTCTTCACCCTTCATTAACCATTCAACAAAACCCATTGAGAAATAAATTTTTTGTGACAATCATTTAATAATTTCTAACATCTACTCCATTAACCCAATGGCGACAGGTAACGGCTATCGCCGTCATAACAATACGCACGATGTGAGGCGTGCGGCTGTCCGTAGCGGCGCCGCGCCAAAACGCCCCGAGGCAATGATTCGGCTTGATGTACCGATATCACGCGCTCAGAGTCGGCGCGCTCCTTTTTTTTAATTTTCTATACCCAGCGCCATTGGGTTAATATCATACATATATCTGGTCACTTACCTAATTCTCAAGATCTGCTTCCTTTCCAACACTGATTGCATTCCCTCCCACGAGAACTGAAAATAGAGAAATAACTTTTGAGTCTCTTCCATTACCACTGAAGTAGACAAGCTGACTAGTTCTTCAGTGAGAGAGTTTATCATCAAAACTCAGTCTATAACCTGTTTTGGTGTCATCAGTTTCATGCTTCAATAATATTTTCTTTTATCACCTATATCACATTCACTCATTTCCCTATAAGCTCTCATTCTTCACTTACCCCATTTTACTAGTGATGCATATCAATGAAGCTCTTCCGACAAAGAACGTAAGAAAGAAGAACGACTTGGTTGAAGTTATTAACTTTTGGTGACCACCACCACCACCAGTCACGTTCTCTTCCACACTGATACGAAGTTCTCTTGTTTCTCAATCAGATAACCTGGAAGGAATTTTCCTTATCAGAACATTTCATAGACTTAATGGGGGTAAAACAATAGTTATACATGTCAGATAAGAAGTGTCCACATTGCATTTTCGGAGACGAAAAATAAGTACATCATTTTCTGCTGGATGTAATTTAACTAAGTAATTTACATGCTACATCTTGTATTAATTTCCTTACTTTTTCTATAGTAGTCCCCAAATTCTTGCAGTGTATGTATATCTGCTTACCTGGTAACAAAAGGAAAGAAAATATTCACATTAATTAAGGTTTTCCCCAGAAGTTCAGAGAAACTCTTTAAAATTTCACAACAAATTTAGTATTAGTCTTTGCAAGTAAACAGAACTTTTAAAAAGAAAAAAATTAAATTACACGTCTACAGTAATCATACCTTGTTTTCCACCTCAGAACTGCAAACTTCAAGCACTATCTTACATAATGCTTTATACATCTGCAATAGGAATTTTGATGATTGATTACATTCAACAGCATTCAAACAAAAGCTCAATATACCCAATTTAATTTTCATTCAATCTTTCATTTACTTTGACACCATACCACATTAAGCTACATCAACAGTATATACATACATATATACTTGTATACAATATACATATATATACATACACATGTATCTGTGTGTGCGTGTCAAATTTTATTTATATATCTATATTACATATATATATATTATACACAGATACAGCCACGAAAGTCATTGACATTTCTTACCTTAGAAAATGGATCCAACACTTCCAAATGGAAAACTCAATTCAGGTGTAACTTCTAAATCAGTTAAAACCTTTTTGCTTTTATTTTATAGTATATGCAATATGCATATCACAACATGTTTAACCATCCTAATAATTATTGCTAGCCTTTGGGGCACAATACAGTAAGAGTAGATCATTGCCTAAGAGCAACAATTTGCCCAGATTCCAATGCTCACAGTAAAAAAAAGAAAAAAAGTAATTATCTATATATTTATATAGGGTCCTATTCATAAACATTTTATAACAAAAAATTTATTGTTAACATTATATATATATATACACATTTTTTATACAAAGAAAATTTGTAACTTAACCTTATATTAACATAGACGTCTATGCCAGTATATGAATTTACATCAAATATTTACACAGGTATTCACTAGAACAAACTCAAAGTCATACATTCACTCATACACTGATGCTATAGCATTATTCACCAAAGTCCCCTTGAAGAAACATTTCCTTCAGCAAGAATATCAGACGAGTTTGAGGGTTAATCTAAAAATTCATTAATACAAAAGAAATATCTAATGCCCTCTCAGATTCCCAAAACTTGACTGAACAAGATTTTTAGATATATTTGTGGTCATTATGTAATTATCTACTGCTGTCCCTCTCCTTCCTTTTTGTCCTTGCTCTCACCACTGCTGCTCGATGACTCTCTCTCAGATGCCATCTGTGGAAGGGGCACAAAATAGTTGAAAGATCTCTCCAAATTAAGAATAATATCCAAGTAACTTTACTTTGAGAATTCCCCAAGTTCAATCCCTAGGTTCTTACCTTCTTATAGGCCATCTCGAAGAGCTTGAGTGAGGCTTGCTGGAGCTCGCTGACCTTTTGCTTGATTTCCTCTGGGTCTGCAGAGTCTTTATTTGCCAAGAGGTCCTTCACAGTAGACAGCTGCTCCTTCAACTTTTGAGTCTGAGAAATTATTTTTGTTAGCATGGAAAAGCCTTCTACAATTTTTGTTTATCTTTAGACTACATAAAAACTTCAGGGGTTTCCATCTTAAAAACTGAATACTAAAAACCAAATTATTCTTAAGAAAAAAGCACACAAAAATACCATGTTTTATGAATGCAGGCACTTGAAAGCCGTAAGACTATTTCAAGTGATTATCTATCAGAAGCAAGGGAAGGGGGCATGAGCAAGAAAATGAAATATATAACTTGCCTCATCAGTTGGGAGTTGATCCTTAAACTCCTCCATCTTGCTCTCAGTGTCATGAATGATGCTCTCACCCTGATTGATGGCCTCCACAACCTCCTTACGTTTCTTGTCTTCCTCTGCATACCGTTCGGCATTCTTGATCATGTTCTCGATCTCATCCTTGCTCAGACCGCCAGATGATTGGATCACAACTGTGCACATTTGTTGGGTAAGTTAAAAAGGACATTTGGGCATTTCCCCATTCACATTAATTTAAAAATAATATTAAGCAGGACTACTCATTTCAGAGAACTTTAACATGAAACATTTTACAATACATGATAATGAAAGTGAAGACAAGATTGTACAATTACTCACTCTGTTGTTCCTTGCCAGTGCCCTTGTCTCTTGCAGACACATGGACAATACCATTAGCATCAATATCAAAGGTGACTTCAATCTGGGGTACACCACGGGGGGCAGGAGGAATGCCAATCAAGCTGAACTGGCCCAACAACTTATTGTCATTGGCCATTTCACGCTCCCCTTGGTGAACCTTGATCTCTACCTGGGTCTGGCCATCAGCAGCTGTGGAGAATACCTAGGGGGAGGACAAGAGGAGCCATAAAATTCATGTCTAAGTGTATGCGCCTTTACATTGTATATATTTTCCCCAACTTCTGTATCAACTCGAAGATCAAAATGTAAAAAGAAAATGGCAAGATGAAAGAATTCTCATAACACTTCCCAAAATTGTTTTTAACAGTCAAATGACTGCATTATTTGGAGCAAACACAGGTATAGTGCCTCCACTAACATGTTCACTAATAAGCATTGCCAATTAAAAAAGAAAATGGCACAACCGAGGTGGAAGGTAATACGAGGTATAGAGGACTCCTGACAGCAGAAAAATGAGTTTTGAAGTGCATGGACTTTTTATGGTCATGTGGACTGCATAGTGATGGTGCAGGTCTTCTTCAGGGCAATATTATATTGTATTTTGTGATGCTGTGCAATAACTATCGATTTGATCTGACTAAAATAAAGAACAAGAGAAAGAGCAATGATTGGGCTTTTTCATGTGTAAAAAGTCAAAATTAATAGAAAATTAATAGAACATTATTGAAAAAGTTTGCAGGTCGATTACTCAGTTTTTTTGTTTTTTCCCGCCCCCATATTGCAGACTTCTCACGGCCTAAAGTTTTTGTCCCATCTCAAAACGCTTTTCCCCTAAACCGTACATCAATATGCACATAGAACAATTTTTTTAAAATTCAAATTTCTTTTTTTTTTTCCAGTTCTGTTATGTGATAATATTGAAATGAATGATTGAATTTCCATATTCAAATAAGTTATATTGTTTATGTCACCTAGAGGTTTTCTCAACAAACGTAATATGGAAAATTAAGTGATAACTGTGAACGTGAAAAGGCTTGAGTTAACTTAAAAAAAAAAAAAAAAAAAAAAAAAAAAAAAAAAAAATTATTGCACCTATTCCCTTATCTTTATACTGAATTTGATGGAATTTGACGTGTAATAAAGTGCTCTTTCATCCTACCAAATTTCATTAAAATCTGTAAGACCTTTTTCAATTTTTCAAGAAAGTGAAAATCGGCTTTTTTTCCAGGGATGGTCCCCTTAAATCCTACTTCAGGCCTACCTGTGATTTGCGTGTGGGGATGGTGGTGTTCCTGTTGATTAGCTTAGTCATGACTCCTCCCAGTGTCTCAATACCCAGAGATAGAGGAGTCACATCAAGAAGCAGCACATCTGTTACATCACCAGCAAGCACTCCACCCTGGATAGCAGCTCCCACAGCCACAGCTTCATCAGGATTCACCGACTTGCTTGGGGCGCGGCCAAAGATGTCTTGCACAGTAGAAACCACCTGTAATTCAGAAGATGTAATCTTTGTTTTCACCTCAATATGTACAATTGGTGGATTCACTAAGATCAAGAGGAGGTGTTGAGTGAACACCAAAGAAATAAAATTCATGCTTAAAAAAAAGTTCTGTCACATACATTCAAATTATTAACTATAACAAGAAATTTCCAGAATAGAACTATCCCAAAAACCTGACACCATCCTTGAAATCTCACCTTGGGCATCCTGGTCATGCCACCGACAAGGATGACTTCTCCGATCTCAGACTTGCCACACTCAGCATCTTTGATAGCCTTGAGGCAGGGGTCCACAGTGCGCTTAATTAGCTTGTCCACGATGCTCTCAAACTTGGATCGGGTCAGCTGGGTAGGGAAACGTAATTAGACAAAGTTGGATTCATCCTAAACATTAACTAAGCCAAGTGAACATTGTTATTTTCTTCATATGTAACTAAATTCATAAATTTTGAAGGAAATAAAATTCTAAAGAAGTTGCCTGAACAAGCAAATCTTTACTGTTATGTCACTATCTAAACGTAGTTTGAAAAGCCTCCTCAATCACTATGGGGAGTGTGTTTAATCCTTCATTGACAGTTTTAGAAATATCTTGGCATCATAGACTACAGTGACTTCAGGCAACCGGCCTGCCGCTGGGAGCGGGAGTCGACTACATGTAGCGAAACTTCCCACCCGTTACACTCTAGCGCATTGCCACATGTATAGCCATATCCAGCAGATCAAGCTGGTTTAAGATGGCCCGGCAATAATGGGTAAAACATGTGTCCAAGAAAGTTGGCTAAAAAGACCCACCTTGTACATCATGTGCTTTGGGCCTGAAGCATCCATGGTAAGGTAAGGCAGGTTAATGTCAGTCTGTGTGGAGGATGATAGTTCAATCTTTGCCTTTTCTGAAGCTTCCTTCAGACGTTGCATTGCCATGTTGTCCTTTGTGACATCAACGCCTTGCTGTAATGGAAACTGTCATTAGTCACCATGACCTTTGCCTTCAATACAAATATTAAGGTCTTTTGTATGAGAAATTGTAAAAAAAATTCTCCTACAAGTTTACAGAAATTACCTTTCAATTTTAAAGCTCACAAAAATTCTGACATACTATACTAGTGTAAAAATCTTGACAAAACTCCTTCGTTAACCATTATTCATAAAAAAATTTAAAAAACTGAAAAATATACCTCTCGCTTGAATTCTGAAGCAAGGAAATTCACAAGGTGATTGTCAAAATCTTCTCCGCCAAGGAAAGTATCACCATTGGTAGACTTCACCTCGAAGACACCCTTCTGAATTTCCAGGACAGAGATATCAAAAGTTCCACCACCCAAGTCATACACAGCAATGCTGTATTGGAGAAAGTAATTTTAACACCAGTTAAAAAAGGGGGGCTTCACATACAGAGAATATTGATACATATGGCAATAACTCAAATATCAAAACTGACAGGAATAACTACACTTAAATTTCTCACTAATTTAATCTAGAGCTATATTAAACATTGAATATCAGGACCCGCAAAACTGAGCTAACCCATTAAGGATCACACAGGTGAAGAATCCTAGTATAATCTATGATGATACAAAACCACGAATGTCTTCAGAGACAGAACATGGGGAATTTGTCATCAATACTAGTTCACAGAGGCTGCCTAAGAACTATCAATTGCAAATGAACAGCTTTAAACTCACATTTTATCATCAGTTTTGTCCATGCCATAGGCAAGAGCAGCAGCAGTAGGCTCATTAATAACACGAAGGACATTCAATCCTGAAATTTGTCCAGCATCTTTTGTGGCCTGAAAGATTCCACACAATTAAAATCTAAAATCAAGTTTTTGTTTGATCCAATCTGCAAACTTTCTAGAATCTACAGAAAATGCAAGTATCAAATTACATAAAGCGCAAGTACATTAAAAAATCTAGGCTCTATCAGAGCAAAACTTTCCAAAAGAATCAAGCTTCTCCGACTTTTATTTACCTGTCGCTGGGAGTCATTGAAGTAGGCAGGAACAGTGATGACTGCATTCTTGACAGCAGTATTCAGGTAAGCCTCAGCAGTTTCTTTCATCTTAATCAGGGTAAAAGCACCAATCTGAGATGGAGAATACACCTGCCCATCGCCAGCCTGCACCCAAGCATCACCATTGCTTGCTCGCACAATCTTAAAAGCTACAGTGTCTCTGAAAATATTATAAATTAAATTTATAATTTGTTCATAGTAACAATCTTAGGACATCTTGAAACTATACTCACAAAGCTGCAGCTATTAAAAAGTTCCCCAAACAAGTAATTCAAGAAATCTTTCAAGATGCTAACCTGTCTTTCTTTATCTCCGAGTCATCATACTTCCTACCAATCAGTCTTTTGGTAGCATAGAATGTATTGCCAGAGTTGGTGACGGCCTGTCGCTTGGCCTGAATACCCACAAGCCGTTCCCCATCTGAAATGTACACCAGTCATCTCTATTGCTACAAAACTTCATAGTATATGCATAAACAGAATGGGAAAGAGCAATGAAAAGTTTAATATGAAATCAAAGAGGTTAGCTAATGAACATTGCACTATGAAAAAATAGTGCATACAAATGTATAGAAAAGAGTAATAAAGATATACCATAAATATTACACAACAAATTTTTTTGTCTTACCCTTAGTAAATGCTACAATAGAGGGTGTGGTGCGGTCTCCTTCAGCATTTGTGATCACCTTGGCATTCTTGCCCTCCATGACTGCCACACATGAATTTGTGGTGCCTAAATCTATGCCAATGACTGCACCCTTCACTCCATCTGACCTGAGAGAGAAACCCTTGAAACAGCATTCTTCATAACTCCGATTTTAGGTTGTATGTATTGGCTCTTTCAGGAATGAAAATGAAACAAATTTATACAAGCTTTTTCAAAATACACTATAACTACACAGTCTTAAATTTCTCACTAATTTAATCTGGAGCTATATTATACACTGAATATCAGGACCCGCAAAACTGAGCTAACCCATTAAGGATCACACAGGTGAAGAATCCTAGTATAATCTATGATGATACAAAACCACGAATGTCTTCAGAGACAGAACATGGGGAATTTGTCATCAATACTAGTTCACAGAGGCTGCCTAAGAACAATCAATTCCAAATAAACAGCTTTAAACTCACATTTTATCATCAGTTTTGTCCATTCCATAAGCAAGAGCAGCAGCAGTAGGCTCATTAAGCCTAATAGTTTACTACTAATATAATGCATTTTGAAAAAGCTTCTATAAATTTAAGTGTCATTTCCAGTTCCACTGAGAATAACATTAATGAATATATACATAATCTTCCAACTTCATTTATTTAAAGATTTATATAAATTACTTACTTGAATCTTGTCTGCATGCTTAGGTTATCCCTTTGGGAAAGGAATCCCTGGGCTGAAGCCTGAAAAATATTCCTGTTAATTTCATCATCTATAATACATAATGAAGTATATGCATTAAAAATACTGCAATAATTCATTCACAACCTTAAATAATTCCACAATCAATTTTCTTATGCTTAACCCCTTGTCAATGGGTCACGCCTATATTGTCATAATACGCTCGAAATGTGGCCGCAGCAGTGCGCCAAAGCGCTCTGAGGCAGTGATTCGGCTTGATGTACCGAACTCACGCGCTCAAAGTCGGCGCATTGCCGTGGCTCGCCAGAGCGGAGAGTTATTTTTTGGTTTTCTACACCCGTCACCAATGGGTTAAGGAACACCCTAAATTCCGTTTTAGACATTCGCAATTGAAAACACTAAAGCAAGAACTGTTCGTGACAGTTCTAGACAATATATATATTAGCCTTTCAATACATAGAACTTCCACATATATTCTGAATGCAATATTGTCAACTGATTAGATATGATAAAATTACAAATATTACAATCTACACCACTTCCTGTATTTGCTACTAAGAGCAATGCACCTTCAAGAGAAAGTCCCAAAACCAGATTTCAATTATATCTTCGAGGACATAATCGAAACTGGTTAAATACATCTCTTGTATTGTGAATATATATATTCACTCATTCATACCTTTTCTACATTTGTCAACATGAATACGGTTAACCCTACAATGATGGCAACTGTCTAGCTATGTATAGCGGAACTTCCTGCTCGGCAAGAGTCTTGATGTCCATAGCTGTAGCTATCATGACGAGTTGGTTTTTCATAATGGCTATAGGCATGCCCTGTTATAAGAGGTTAAAATGGTATACTTCTGTAGAGTACCTATAATTAGAGATAATCCTTTAAATGCTTGTGAACTCAAAATAGAAAAAAGTCAATTTTCTAATAGGGGTTGCATTTTCCCTTGACAAACATGGAAATCATTTGTTTTTTTTTTTTTTTATATTCATTATCTTTCCTCTCATCTCTCTGGTTGCTTTCTCAAATCAATATGTATTTTCATTGTTTTTCCTTATTTCTATTTCCCATTCTTAACAATTTAATGACATTACTGCTTGTTTACCTTAATTGCCTATTTTATCAGAATGATACGCTCAATCACTTCCCTCAGTTTCCTTTAAGCTTTTGCCAGGGCAGGGCCTTCGATCTTGTGGTTAGTGACATGGGGTATGTTTGATTTTATAACTAAATATTACTTTATAAGTATTGTATCCATTTTATCATCATAGGTCATAGTGGAATTTATGATTTTTTTTTTGTATGGTAGGTACAGGCAATTTATGCAACATTATGCCAGCCAGGCCGACCTCTTGCTCGATGTGTGCCGGTCACATTGGGTGTTTGTAACAAATCTGCATGGAGCGTCTTTCAATTTCCAAACAAGCCTAATTGTGATTGGGCAGCTAATCTGTACCCTCCACACTGATGGTATACGTCACAATTTCTTTTCTATAACAAATATATCACTTGGCATGAAGTGTTAATAGGCAGTGGGTACAGGCTCCCCCCCCCTCCCAATCTAGGGAATAGATAGAAGGTAGGTAAGGTTAGGTTGGATTTTTGGGTTAGCAAGATACACATGTTTACTGAACTCATGTGCAACTAAACAGTATCCTAATTGGAATGTTCAAAACTTAGCTTGCCTTTTCCGTTCGTCAGTTTGGCTCGGGTTCTTTAAAAACATACTCTTTAACGTTTCATAAATTACTGTCTTCGGTATCTGCAGGTATCCATTGACATCCAATGCCATCCATTATCCCCCCTCCCCAAGATCACTGAGTAGAGGATATTTGATTTTGGGACTCTCGGTATCAAATACCTCTATTTCTTCTGCATAGCCACAATATAGCATGAAAAATGACCCAGATTTGACAACACCTAAAATGTTTGGCCGGTCAAATATCCTGATGCCTTTAACGCACGTTTAAAAGATTTTGTACAAAATAGTGTAAATAATGGTAAAGGTTACCGAGAGCAATGCACAGAAAGAGGAAAATGGACACTGCCATCTTATAGAGCTTAACAATAGTAATAAACAGCACAGGTACAGCTGAAGTGGCCTCATATTTATGAAATGACAAATATTCACAGCACATCACAGCTCAGATGAAGGCCACAACACACTCACGCAGCCAGAGCTCTTAATGTTACGTTTTCATTTCAGTAAGCACAAAGTACAAATTAAGGGGAAGGGGGGTATAGGGGGCCTTGCCCCCAGTCTAGGGAATAAATAAAAGGCAGGAAAGGTTAGGTTTTGATTTTGAGTTCGCATGATAGCCTGGAGGGTGTGTTGCTCTCAGTAACAAATACCTAAATAATTATCAAAAAACAAAGTTTTGTAAAAAAAAAAAAAAAAAAAAAAAGATTGCATTAAATCAATGAATTAGGAAAAACCGGCATTGGTAATTACAAAATCTTTCACAAGTGCATAGTACTAGATGAACTACTTGATAGATCGCAGTAACAAGTTACATGGTCGCATTTGTTTTGTTCCTCAAAAGGAAAACATGATGGGGTCTTAGAAAATGATGGGTCAATATTCTATATTCTTTGTCATCTATCTCCTTATTTTTGATTTGTGCACCTCTTGCCACAGATGGAAAGTTAGTTTTCATCAAGGCAAAAACCCAACACACTTTTTACTGTAGTCCTGATTGTCATACATGGAAAATTGGTATTTGATACCAGAGAAAGTCCTAAATCCAGGATAACATGTGAACCCAAAACCCAAACATCAGTCAAAAATGGGGGCTTCAAATACAGAGAATATTGATGCATAGAGCAATTACTCAAATATCAAAACCGACAGGAATAACTGCACAGTCTTAAATTTCTCACTAATTCAATCTAGAGCTATATTATACATTGAATATCAGGACCCGCAAAACTGAGCTAACCCATTAAGGATCACACAGGTGAAGAATCCTAGTATAATCTATGACGATACAAAACCACGAATGTCTTCAGAGACAGAACATGGGGAATTTGTCATCAATACTAGTTCACAGAGGCTGCCTAAAAATACCTACCTCCTATTAACTCCCATGCCTGGGGGACATCCCCTCCTATACCCCCCTTTATTAACACTGAGCAAACTTACAGAAAACATGACTAAGAAGTGTGGCTGTGTGAGGGTGTTGTGGACTTCTCCGAGTGGTGACATGCAGAGGGTATTTTCGTAATTCCCCAGTAAATAGTTGTACCTACACTACTGGCCAAAATTAACCGGCCACTATTTCACTTTTAGCTAAATTCTGATTCAAGGTTCAATTATTAGCCTGGCAATATTGCAAACGCAATGATATTGATAGAATATCAATAGCAATGTGTTGAGGGATAGTTTGATATATATTTAGGCTTATAACTTCTCAGTTTGTCTAATAATATAGAGATTTTTGAATTGTGGAGCGAGAAACACTAAAAATTTACAGATTATTGGCAAACTTTGAGATTGCCAAACAGCCTCGTTTGGACTAGCCTCGCTTTGCTTTTGGATCCTTGTTGCCTGGATACTCATAACAAGCACCCAGTGACCAAGCTTCTGCAATTTTCATCGATTTTTCAACGTTTTTACTGCAGTTTCTCGAATTTTTGTTGTAAGTAAATATTTTTTCATCTTGAAATTGTGCTTTAATTCTTATTTGAAGTTTTTGAGGCTTTAAATTGAAATTGCAAAAGTGTCTTAGGACACTTTTGCAAGACTTAGGCCTATTTAAAGATGATTTTGCTTGTCAGGTTATGATGGCTCCAGTTCCTAGACTGAGTATTGAAGACAGGATGAGAGTAGTTGTTCTCCATGAGGAAGGCTACAGTTACAATAAAATTGCCCAAAAGTTGAAAATTGCAAGATCCACTGCTCAGCAGATAGTGAAGAAGCACCAAGAAACAGGCACAGTGAAGGACAGGGAAGGCAGAGGCAGAAAGAAGATCACCACAAAGAGAGAAGAAAGAGTTATCATCAAGGAGGCACTAAGAGACAGAAGGAAAACATCAAAGTCATTAGCAAATGGGCTAAGAGATAATTTTAATATCAATGTTAGTGACAGGACAGTTAGAAGAAGGCTTCTGCAAAGTGGATTAAAGTATTGTAGAGCAAAGAAGAAACCATTGTTGACAGAGAAGGCAAGGAATAAGAGACTGCAATGGGCAAAAGCGCACACTGACCAAGATTGGAGCAAAGTTGTTTTTAGTGATGAGAGTAGATTTTGCCTTGTCAGTGACAGGCCAGTATCAGTAAGGAGGAGAAAGGGTGAGGAATACCTTCCTGAATGCCTCAATCCTACTATGAAACATGGAGGTGGTGGAATTATGGTCTGGGGCTGCATAACTAGCAAAGGAGTTGGCCGACTTTACAAGATTGATGGGACGGTGAATGGGGAATATTACATAAAAATTTTGAAATACTGTGCTATTCCATCTCTTAACCACCATTTTGATGATGGAGAAGCAGTATTCCAACAGGATAATGCTCCCTGTCACACTGCAAAGGCTGTTCAAACTTGGATGACCAAGAATAAGCTGAAAGTTTTGCCGTGGCCAGGGAACAGCCCAGATATGAACCCCATAGAGCATGTTTGGGACTTTATTGATGATAAGATCAAGTCTATTCATTTTAAAAGCAAAGATGAACTATGGGAAAGGATAAAACTTGAGTGGAACAGAATTCCACTAGATTATTTGTCTAAGTTGTACGAAAGTATGAAACGCAGGGTAGATGCTGTTTTGAAATGTAAAGGTGGTTCAACCAGATATTAGCATCTTATATCATGTTGAATATGTTTAAATTGTTTCATATGACCTCTCTGATCCTTTATTGACTGTTTTTAATAAGAAAATCATTAAAGATCCTGATAATTTTATAGTTTTAATGAGAAAATTTGCCAATTTCTTGGTTTTCGAGGGGCGGCTGGTTAATTTTGGCCAGTAGTGTATATTGCTTCCTACTCTTATGTTCTATAAAATGGCAGTGTCCATTTGCCTCTATCTCTGTGCATCACTCAGTAACATTAACCCAATGCCAACTAGTATGGCTTGTGCATAAATGTCATGCCCACTATAATTTTACTTTATTTTTACACATAGATGGCTACACTTGTACCAAGTCACCAGTGAGCCAATTACAAGTATTGCTCGTCTCGCCTGTTTACCCTTTTCCTCGATTAACTAAAATATTTTATGTTCTTATTTTGCTGTAACTAATGTTTAAAACAGTAATTATAAGGCCTATAATAAAAATAACACTATCGATATTCATTGCATTGATAAAAATCTGTTTTTCTAAGCAATTCAAGGAAAGGTGAAATTAGTTAAGGTCACAAGCTCTAATTGACTCCTTTGAGGCTAAGCACTAGCAGAGCCATCCGAGACATTTCACAAAAAATAAAAGACGAGCACATCATTTCTCCCAGAAACATGTGGTTAACCTAACAGGTACAGCTGCTTTGGCCTCATAATTAACAAACAGTGACAAAAATATTTGCTACATATCACTGCTCGGAGACTAAGTCCACAACACTCACATTTTCTGTGAGTAGGCACTAAGTACAAATAAAGGAGGGCACAGGGGGTTACTTAACCTTTCTAGGGAATAAACTCAAGGTAAGAAAGGTGAAGTCTGGATTCAGGGCTCACAGGAGACCCTGGTTTTGAAGCTTCATATCTGGAGTGCGAGTCACTCTCAGTAACAAATAATGAAGAGGATATTCTTGTATATGACTAAAACTTTGTCATAAGTAAGTACATGAAATAATCAGATGGTAATGCCCTAAAGAGCAGCAAAAGATCCCAGAAAACGCTCCTAAGGGTCCAAGTCTACTCGGTGCTCCTGATTATCAGCTGTATCTTGCCATGCATACCGAGGCGAAGACAATGTTTCCCGGGGAGAGGGGGGACATTGAGCAGAGACTGAAGGGCACATCCAGTCACAGCAACTTAGATAAATTTTGCAAAAAAGTTGGGGATTTTAGTCTTATCGAACAAAGAACTGTACTACACATTAAGAAAAAAAAAAAAAATTGAAAGGAATTACAATTTCATTACACTAAAAAACAGAACTGAAATTGAATCCGAATGGCTTGGCTGCAAAACAATAGGATACATAGAGGTTGAATTCACTGTTCTCGGGAGTTTAAAATATAATTACAATATAACAATATACGCTCTGGACTTCAAGGTTACATGATCTGCGACTCTCAGCACGTGTTATATTTCCCCGAACCGTCAAATAGGACTAAATAGGTTTTAAAAAAACAAATAAATTATAAGATCTCCATAACCCCACTCATCAGCCAAAGACAAGAAGAACAGACAACGAACGGCAAACAACTATTCCCAAATAAGAAATCCTGAGAGATGCCGGCGTCCATG
>NC_061861.1:6441642-6446642 GCF_019202785.1 Penaeus chinensis | reverse complement strand
AACATCCAAAAGAGATATTCACTTCTCTTCGACGAAGATCTCAACTTTGACCAAATCAACAAACAGTTCAATGACATAATGAAGGAAGCTGCACTTGAAGTAGGCAGTTAAAACGACAAGCAAAGCTCCAAGCAAGCTCTCGGTAGAAACTAAACAGATTATGCAAAAACTTAGGGTCATGAAAGTATTGTCAAACAGGGACAAAATAGAATTACCTGAACTGACAAAGAGTATAGATAAAAAGAAGAGAGAAGATGTACGGAAATTCAATACTCAAATAATAAATGAAACAGTGATCTCAACATGAAAAAAGATAAAAGGAGATTCGGACTAGGGAGGAAACAAATACATGCACTAAAAAAATCAAATAGAGAAGTGAAATCAAAAGAGTAGTCGAAGACTTTTACAAGGATCTATACAACTCAAATGACCAGATAGAAGCGAACGTGGTAACTAGAGAAGTACCTAACATCACAACAGAAGAAATAAAAAGAACGCTTAAAAGGCAGAAGAGAGGTAAAACACCAGGTGAAGACGGAATTACTATAGACCTTATAATAGATATAATAGAAATCTCTTTAACAAATGCCTTCTCAACGGAATAACTCTGAAAACCTGGAAAAATGCAACAACTCTTTTGACACATAAAAAGGGAAAGAAAGGATCTAAAAACTATTGACCCTTAAACATTCTTTCAGTTACTTACAAACTGTTCACAAAAGTCATCACAACTCGCATCTCTGACAGTCTGGATTCTAACCAGCCTAGAGAACAGGCAGTCTTCTGCAGTGGATTCTCAACAACAGACATCTACACGCTCACCCAAATAAGAAAAAAAAAAAAAAAACGAATATAGGAAAACCCTGTGTATGGTATTCATTGATTACGAAAAGGCATTTGACTGCAAAAATACCAGCAGCACTAGAAGCTATTCGAAGACTGGGAGAAGAGGAGGTATATTGTAAAATATTGAAAGATATATCCGAAGATGGGACATCATCAAGTTCCACATGGAAACCGATAAAGTACCAATTAAAAAAGGTGTTAGACAGGGAAATGTCTCACCAAAACTGTTTACAGCTTGCCTTGGGGAAATATTCAAGCTAGAATGGAACAGAAAGGGTATCAAAATAGGAGACGAATACCTAAACAATCTAAGATTTCCAGTGAATCAGCAAACGAAATGCAGCAACTAATAAACTAAATGAATAGAGAAAGTCTGAAAGTCGGACTTAGGATGATCAAGAAAAAGATAAGATCATGTTCAATTCGAACAGATACACGTACAAGACGAAGCATTAAAAGTTGTGGACAAGTATATATACCTAGGGCAACTCCTCCAGACAAACACATCTAACGAAGAGGAAATAAATCGACACATCAGTCTAAGCTGGAGCGCCTTCAGCAGACACAATACCATTCTAAGAAGGTCTTTGCCATTATGTTTAAAAAGAAAAGTCTTTAATCAATGCGTCCTCCTAGTTATGACCTATGAATCAGAAACATGGACTACAACCAAATTACTGTAGAGGAAACTAATAAGTGCCCAGAGAGAGATGGAGAGGTTAATGCTGCGAATTAGCCTAAGAAATCGCATGAGGGCGACGTGGATCAGGGAACAGACAAAAGTGGAAGATATACTTGTGAGCATCAAAAAGAAAAAATGGTAATGGGTAGGTCATATGTCTGAGACAGGACGACAGATAGACAAAGAAAGTAACAGACTGGGCTATAGATGACAAAGAGCCAGGGGCCAGACCAGTGACGAGATGGCATGACAAAATAACAAAATTTTGGGGCCAAGAATGGAAACAAAAATCGCAGGACAGACAAAGTTGAAAAAGATTGGGAGAGGCCTATGTCCTGCAGTGGACTGATAAAGGCTGATGATGATGATGATATATATATATATATATATATATATATATATATATATATATATATATGTGTGTGTGTGTGTGTGTGTGTGTGTGTACATTGAAATGTTGGACGGATAATGTGAATAGGATGGATAAATATACTGTTCCTTTTGTAAAATTTAAATAGAAGAACCTCTATAAAATACATACTGGCACTGTCATTTAAGGTCCAAATCACATAAAGTACACAAATATAACTGAACTCTTATGGTTATTTCCTCTTCATAATTAGGTACACAACTATACATGAATTCATAGACACGATCATCAAACACAACCATTACTTTTCCCGCGAGACACTACTCACACTGGTCACTTGATCTTTCCGTAGTCCTTAATGTAGCCACACATCACCCTTGTGTCAACACATCCTCAGTTTTGCGTCCCTGACGCAACACTGTAACCACAAGCTTTCTGTCTGCTCCAGTCCTCTTGGTCTGCTTACTCTCGTCCCAGGAGCGTCTGCTGGATCATCTGCTCTGCGTTTACCAGGTCACTGCTGCAGCGGGAGCGTCAGCAGGGACTTTCCTTGGTGACCTCGTTATCCCGTTCTCCCTTTCTTTCCCTTATCACTCTTCCTCTTACTCCGACTCCGTCTAGGCTGCTCTAATTCTTCCTTCAGCCCTTCTGGGTCATCCCACCCAACCCTTCCGCCTGCATTCCAAAGAACTGCGCCAAAATACGAGCTCAAAAGCTCAGGCCGAATCTGCCACGTGTTTAGCCCCTAGTCTCCCCTCGTTTTCTCTCTTTGTCCTCCCATACCGGTTTCGGATTACGCTATGCAAACGGTTCGTGCGTGCAAATGGCAACGGTGGCGCCCTCGGCTAACCGGGAGACTGCGAGGGTGAAATACGAGTGAGATCGCTAATCAGAGGCTATCTCCCACGCCCGCGTCGAGCAGAGATTTCTCCCTGTCGGCGGCAGGACTTCCAGGGAGACGTGCTCTGGCGATCTCACCACGCCTGGATTAGCAACACTGGCCATGACATCTCCTCCCCCACTCGCGAGTTGCCACTCCTTACGGCAAAGGAGCCACGGTCATGGCAGGGTGCAGGCGGCAGATGTCACGTGTCGGAAATCCGAAACCAGTGAGATTGAGGTAAGGATTAGGATGAGGGACGCTTACGCTATGGAAGGATGATGAGATGGGGCGTGGGCGAGGTTGAGGTTACGCACGGAAGAGAGAGAGAGAGAGGGGGGGGGGGGGAGTTAAAAACGGGATAGGGCTCTCTTAAGAGGGGTTGTTTTATTTAGGAGATTAAAAGGATTGTTGTGGAGAAAACAGCCACCATAAAAAAATTCTTATAAACTAGGGGAAACAAAACATGAATAGTAAAAAGCTTAAAAAACGTAAAAACTTAATAAATTTAAACACAAGAACACAACTAAAATTAAAAGCTTAAAAAAAGATAGGCAGCAAATTTACGCTGCTCGACACCCGTGCTCGCGAGACCCGGCAACAATCGCGCCGGAGCATGATAGTCATCGTCTCGGTCCGGCGAGAAGACATCGCGGCCTGGGCCGCCCTTCTTTTCCTGAAGAAGGCATGGTCTATCCAGACGGGCAAGCAAAGCGCGAGGTTTTTAGTTGTTGTTTACATAGACTCCTGCGCCAGGGAGAGGCACAGAAGCATTTCTCGTGATCGTGAGGACGACACAACTCGTCCCCAGCCCATAGTACAGATCCATGTGGGTGCTTTATTCTGACTGATCTGTAGCTTGTGTGCATTTGTATGTAATGTGCGTGTGTGTGTGAGAGGAGGGTGTGTAAGGGCTTTGAACAGGTGCAGTTTGTGTTTGTTTGTGTGTGATATTCAGGTATGTATAGGTCTTCATCTTCAAAGATTTCCCTGGGAATCACAATGTTAGGGAGGTTGTTTCTCTGTAGGAGTACAGGGGTAATGTCTGCAAATCTTTTCGCTTTGTATTTGGCAGCTATCAAAGCTACGTGTAGTATAGTTTGTATTTTTGTGTTAATGTCAGGTGTGAGAGTGTTGGTTTGGGGGAACTGAGGTGGGGGAGGCATTGTAGTTCTCGGGGTAATCGTGGGAGGTCTTAGGGTGATGGGTGTAGATGTCTGTAGGGGTTGAAATGTTGAGGCGTATGTTGGGTTGGTGTTTTGTTTACGTGCTTGTCTTTTGGTCTTCAAACTATACCCGCTGACGGCGGCGTGCTTCCCCTCACAGTTGCAACATTTGGTGGGCTTGTTGCAAGTGGCGAAGAAGTGCCCAACTTCGCCACAACGACTGCACCTTTGTTCGTGTGTACATGTGTGTTTATTTATGATTGTATCTGTAGCACTTCAGGCATTGATCAATCTGAATAAAGCACTCAGGCTCTATGTTATAGGTGGGGACGGATGTGTTAAACATCACGATCCCACGAGAAATGAGTTTCTGTGCCTCTTCAGGCGACGAGCATCGGATCTTGACGATCCGAGATTTGGGAGGTTTGTAAATGTCAACTACAGTGACATCGTTTTTGGCTGTTATTTCCGCCTGAATGGCCTCATACGATCGTGGCGGGATTGTTTTGTCGATCTTTTTTACCACGACCGTGCATTTTGCCTTGGTTTCAGGGGAAGGAATGGGTTTAAAGCTCTGAGCAGCGAGTTTTCTTTGGCCAGATGAGGAGAGGAAGGGGGTCATTTGTTCTGGTTTGGCTACAACAACTTTATAACCATTGTGGACTCTGAAGCAGTGAGTTCTGTGAGTTCAAAGATTATCTGGAGAGCCACCTCACAGGAGATGGGCCCCCCAGAGTATGTTAATTTGATCATGTGACCCATGATGGCATAGCGTAAGGGCGATGGTGATGGGAAATGGGGGGAAGGCTAGCAAAGCTAATATGACAGGAACGTGAAATGGCGGAAAGTGGTTTAAAAAAAGGGAGGCACACTGAGCAATTGACAGTCTTTGTGTGTTAGGGCCGGTCGGGGTTGAACCCTGCCGAACGGGCGTAAACCCTTATATATTCGGCCGACACCTCGCAGTAAAACTGCCAATTGCCACAGTGCTTCGTGTTTTAATTGTAAGCACTCTGGCCTACAATTAAAACACTAGCTCCGAAGTAAGGTAAGTGT
>NC_061861.1:6431642-6439142 GCF_019202785.1 Penaeus chinensis | reverse complement strand
GATTACGTCGATGAAGTTGCAAAGAACTTGAAAAGAGGAATTCGTGAAAAATGGCCATACACACCAGCCCTATTCAAAAATAAGGAAAAGCACAATTTCACTGCAGAAAAACTGTGTAATCTGAGTGCGAAAAATTTCATTTCCCAACAAGTGTTTTGTGAGAGAGTGTTTTCGCCCCTTTTCCTTTATCTGACCACAGACATGAACTTTGCATATTTGGCCTATGATATGCATGAAATCGATATGTGGAAACCCAAAAGTTCATTAATACCTGACCATAATCAAAACTGTGAAAGACTGATTGGATGTCATATATTTACCCTATATTATAATATTAGTAACGTATCCCTCTACATATATTGCCTGCATACAGAATGATGTGGTTTGCCTGCTCATTTCTTGGTATCTTTTTAACCTTGAAGTATCTTATACAACGTTTTTGGAAAATCATTAGTGCGTCATATGAATCCCTAGCTTTCCAATTCATACTTGGTGAGAGTTCGGCGCCGGCCATTTTGATGACTGTCGACGTGGCAATGCGAGTATTATGACAATTACGGTGCACCAAAGTTGAGCTGTGTTGGGTACACAGGAACTATGAAGCGAACTGTGACTTACTTTCGCATGTCTCTTATATACTTCAGTCTTATTTGGCTTGATACTGCCACCATGTTTTATATGTTGTTTTGTTACTCCATTTGAGGGGAAAGGTGAATAAAATACGGAGCTCTGCTGAGCAACACGAGTATATTCTGGAGTAGTGTACAACACTAATGTTTACATAAGGGTTACGTACGCATGCAATATATGTAGAGGGATACGTTACTAATATTATAATATAGGGTAAATATATGACATCCCTCTTTTTCAAAAACAAAAGACAGTGGGTTAGATTCTTATCATATTTGATATATAGTATTTGGTAGTTAGTTACAAAAATATGTGAGAATCTGCAATGTATCAAAAATAGAGTTTAACATTCTATGAGCTGCTAGAGTTGGGTAACTGAGATTGCACCTGAGATTGCCTTGTGTTCACAGACATGTAAATTAAGATTTAGCACCTTTGTCAGTAATTTTCAAAACAATTGGGTAGGAACATAGCACTCTGTTTTCTGAAATTTTCAAAAAGAATCAGGTAAGAACATAGCACCTTGTTTTGAAAATCATATTAGTATACTGGCCATTATTATAGCACTTTCCTTGACACTATTGAACACTACACTTAAACACTGTGAAGACTGAAACAGATTATAAGTTCAGTCTATTAGGCTTCTTGATAGTACGGCCACATCTTGTTCTTGTGCCATCGCAAGTTGATTCTTGTTCTTGAGGCACTACTTCAGGAGCCTTACTCACATGATCTTGCTCGTTATCTATATTCCATGTGGTTCCAGTAGACTCTTCTGTATGGTGTTCATCTGGAAGTGGATGCTTGGGTTGATAGATCGTAGAGCTTCACTATCATTACTGTTTGACACCTCTGCTACTCTAACAGAACTTACTGTGAAATAATCCTCATTGGGGTCATCTTGGCTGAACTCATGCACGGCAGATGTTCTGTTAGCTTTCCTGGGTTTGTCACTGTTGAAGTTTCTATGGACTTTATTTCCAGCATAATGACTTTGACTTGTGCCCTTACTCTTGTTTGTTTTATTCTTATTTTCTGGTACTGACAGACACATTTTTTGCCAGTGGTTCATTTTGCCACATGCATTGCACCTTGCACCATATGCTGGGCAGGATTGTGGGGGGTATTTTTTGTGTACTCGCCCACATTTGTTGCATGGTTTTGCTGCCCTTGCAAACTTAGGGTATCCCACAGCATCGACATTTAGGTCATAGTTGACTGTTTTGACTCTCATGTCTTTGTTATCTCTTATGGTTGCTTCATGAGATCTGGCAATGTCAATAGCTTTGCTCAACCTTATGTCTTCACCTTCCATGATAAGGCTTTTCTGCAAATCATTACTGTGTGCAGGCAATATATGTAGAGGGATACGTTACTAATATTATAATATAGGGTAAATATATGACAGACATGACAAAATGTGAAGACATAAACAGATTTGTTGTAACAGAAACTAGAGAACGGCGCAGTCGGAGATATGGCAATGTACACAAAGGAGTAGAATGAAAATTATAATGTATGTAATATATAACGTTCCAAATAAAATCATTACTTGACTATTTTCCTTTTATAGCCTCTTGTTAAATAGAATATGTTACTTCAAATCATTTAAGCGAACTGAGAAGTCCGAAAGCCAAAGCATGTTCTCGGCGACCCAAGCCCGATTCGGTGGGAGAGAACACAAAGTAAAGAGAAGTCAAGCCTACTAATTGAAAAATTAGTCTTATGGCAATTAAAGAACTTTATATAATATTAATTTATAATATATTTTTTATGCAAAAATACTAAAGAAAAGTATAATATTGAGGTATTTTAAAAATAAAATAGCTATACCGACAACAGAATACGAGGCGTTATTTGGCGTTCGAAGCGGTGTCTAAATCATAATTTTATCAAAACTTTCAATTGAAAATAGAGAACGCGAGATATTCTTTGATTTTAATAAAACATACATTTCCAAACTCAGTAAATTCATAGGCGCCCATTTCTTAACTTGCCCCCGGGATTCGAGCAAATTTTAGAAAATCGACAAATATTGAAACACCCTATTCAGACCTAAATTGTCGCAGTCCTGTCGCAGAGAAGGCTGAACTCTTGGGAGCTAGCTCTCACTTCAGTCTGGGAAATACTCTCCTCCCCTCCCCAACGAAGGCTGAGCCCACACAGGCAGAGGCAAAAAAAAAAAACAAAAAAAAAAAACAAGTCCACCATAAAAGCAGGGTCACAACCTCAGCTGATGCGGGAAGGCTTGTGGCGTAAAGGAGTAAGGCTACCTTCCCAGTAAAGTCCCTGGTAAGCCCGTCAGATAGCTCACCCTGTGGAGGGAAAACGTAATGAGCCAGATGACAATCCTTCAGCGAGTAATTTACCATTATCGGCGCTTCTGACTCTAGACCGGACAACGTTTGAGAGGACAAGAGTTGCCAATTTCTGCAGCTGATCAGAATAGATGTTGATAAAATTTTGATATACTGATTACTGTGTTTATTTATTCACTGTTTCATATTGTAGAAACATTCCACTCACTGCTGTATTATGAGTATATGGAAACAAGTCAAACTTTTATTCAAGTGTAATTAAATTAATTTCTCAACATTGTAGTTGCAGGAATGGGAATATAAATGACAGGGAAAACAAAAAAACATTAACTCTGAAGAAGCAAATGAGACTAGAAAACAATGAATATCACATAAGAATATTAGCAGATAAGATAAGAGCTAGATCCCATGAATTTTAATTAGTATATGAGCTCAACTAAACCGACTACAGTGCCACATCAGCAAGGATAGCACTAAACGAAATCCCATTGCCTTTTCCCACCAAATATACGCGGCTCTGTATATTTTTCCACGTAACTAAACTTACAAAATATCATAGAATAAGGGAATGCACGGTAAAGTTATCCCATAGAACCCTCGGAGAAGTGCACGATATAGTGATCCTCGAGAAAGGACGGAAAATTGGCCGCCGTCGTCAGTGTGTTGTCAGCTGTCATCGCAATCGACTCCTGGGTTCTGTACATTTCTCCGCTGCTTTTCTTCTCTACTTTTCTCCCAAAGAGCCTGAAATAATGGCCACGCCGCAGCCACAGAACGAGGCACCCTGGTGGATGAAATATGGTGCTCGAGGAGTCGGATGTGGAGGAGGAATAAGTGAGTGGAAGATTGTTAAATATGTTTGACCCTTTCCGAACACCTACACAAGGTTTTACTTTTTCCATTTTCCCTTAATCGTTTCTCTTTCCTCTCGGCCCGTTTAGCGGACGGTGAGCGACGCGCAGATTAAGGAAGAAATATCAGAAATGGGCTTTGTTAAGGCACTTGCTACTGTAAAATAAGTAAGAAGAGAAAAATCAGGCATCAAAAAATCATGTGACTGAGATGACACAATGTAGGTTTCTTTTCATAGAATTTCATAGAAATTTGGTAAATTTTTCTGTTGCACACAGCCATCCCACCTTGCAATTTTTAGTTCTTGTCTCATTTATCCACACTACAATGTGTGAATCTGTTGCTATTGTCCATTGCAAATAATATGAAGGGAAGTATTGGTGGTGTATACAATGTGTTTGCACCCTTTTGAGACAAACCCCCTGTTACTCCAGCCACTCCTGGGAAATCCACAAACATTACTGTATGAACAAAAACCTTCCTTCGTGTTTTTTAATTTTTTCCCCATTAGTCTGTGCTTATCTCTTTTTAGCATTATCAAGTGTATATGAGATGTAGAAGGAACATCTCGGTCAACAGCAACATTTCTTTTCGTTTCACTTCACTCCCAACTCACATATTTTTGTTAAACAATAAATTTGATGGTGCTAGAACAGTAGATTCTTCATGAATTTACAAGAAAGTTTATATCACCCAGGAAAGACCTCAATGTTCAAACATCTGTGGGTTTGGGAGCATCCACAATAGCCAGAACTTTGTCCGCTAGTGCATATATACCAGTTTCAACTATATTATTTCAACTATCTTAGTAGATTGTACATTTCTCTTGGAAAAACCAAGATGCACTTTTTATACCTTAGGATGATCTATTGTACCTGAACAATCCCTGATCGGTTTTATGACAGTTTTTCTTGGATTCATCATCCAATATTGTATGCTGATATGCATGACTAAAATCAAGTTTCCTGAATAATTTAGCCACCTGCCAGACTACCAAATTCATTCATTCTTGGCAGTGAAAAAGTGTCCTCAGAATTCTTAAATGAATCTGGTTTAGATATGATAACTGTAGGAGTGGACCCAGTTTTTCATAGGTGTGGAACCTTTAAAGCTATAAAACATCTTGTGTAGCAGTTTCCAATACTACTGCTAATTAAAACACCTTCTTGCATATCACTTTTTTATTATCTTTGTTCTAATGCTAGCTTAGGGCAGCAGTGGCTGAGTGGTTAAAGCATTAGACTCAAAGACCGTCATGACACTCCGAGTTTGAAAGCTCAAGTTACCGGTAACTTGAACCTGGGCATGTAACTTCATCTCGATTGCCAACAGACATGGGAGTCCACAATCCAGTGGAATGGCTCGTGATAGTCCCAAGCCCGGATGAATGGGGAGGGTAGGCATCCAGCTCTAAAAAAAACAAAACGAAAAAAAACAAAAAAACTAGCTATAACTATAATGCAGATCATTTTGCTATTGCGACCCCTGACGGAAGAAGCCAAAAGAGGAAGTTCTAATGCCAGCTACTTCACTTGAATATCACCATCATTTATTCCTACAATAAAGTGGGTCTTAAAGTTTTTGATTTTGAGGCTTGATAGATATGGGTTCCAAACTGGCTAAAAACTGAGCCACAGTCTCACCTTGTTTCCTATGGCATTTGTGAAATCTCAATGTAGCCACTGTTTCTAACAATTTGGGCTTAAAATACTTGGCTAGTAATGTACGCACTCTTCAATTTTTTTTTGGAAATACAAGTTCTTGAGTAAGTTTTGGGTCCCAAGAATATCAACAAGTTAGATATTTTCTCAACTGGATCCTGCATTATTTACAATAAAGCACTGTTCTAGCCATTCAGCCTAATTTATCCAGCACTCCATCCCTTCATTATATTCATTTACTTGGCCTATTTTGTGATGCCATTGTGAGAATTTAACCCTGTCCTTTGGACCCAAGATTTAGAAGTCCTGGGTGGAACAACAATTTCTTTTATATTAACTTTCATCAGTCTTGATTCTTGGCATGATTATAGTCTCCTTTTAGTTTTTATCCTCTTTGCCAGTTTATATTAGGCTGAAATACTATTCTGTATAGCTTGGATGGCTCTGAGAGAAACAATCTTCATTTCACAAGACATTTATTTCCCTCGTTGTTTATATTTTTCCTGCTTGAGAGTCCAAGCTCGGTATCTCCCTCTTTTAGGTTCGGCTAGGTTATTTTTCCTAATCATCAAATTGCTAAGCCTAAGCCTTCTATCTTTTCTTTTTTTTTATTATTTTTTTTTTTCATGTAGCACTGTGTCAACAAATGCTTATCTCTTAATGTGCATGTCTGTCCTAAATTTAGCATGGAAAAGGAAAAGATAGGGCAAGCATTGGTTGATAAAGAGAAAAAGGAAGTACTGACAAAAAGCGAGATGATTAATTTTTTTTCTTAATATCATTCGAGTGTACTGTGTTGGGGTTATGATACGGTATAAGGTACCATGTTTTTGATACTACCTTTTGCCAGGCACAGCTTTGGATTTTTTATCCACATATTAAGATAAGTATATTTTTTGGGTTACATGCAAAAATTTACTAAAAATTGGAACAAAATAGTCACACAGTTCAGTAAACAGATGTTAACACTAGGATATTTACCCATTGATAGTGTTTTTATTTACTGTTGATAAGAGTGTGATAATGAATTAATATATCCCTATGTGTGGATGAAACATTAGTCAATAGAAGTGCCTCTTTCTCTCCTCTCTCTCTCTCATGCCTCTCTCTTTCCCTCTCTCTCTCTCATGCCTCTCTCTTTCCCTCTCTCTCTCTCATGCCTCTCTCACTCCCTCTCTCTCTCTCATGCCTTTCTCACTTCCTCTCTCTCTCTCTTGCTTCTCTCACTTCCTCTCTCTCTCTCTTGCTTCTCTCACTTCCTCTCTCTCTCTCTTGCTTCTCTCACTCTCTCTTTCTCTCTCTTGCTTCTCTCACTCTCTCTTTCTCTCTCTTCCTTCTCTCACTCTCTCCTGCTTCTCTCACTCTCTCTCTCCTGCTTCTCTCACTCTCTCTCCTGCTTCTCTCACTCTCTCTCCTGCTTCTCTCACTCTCTCTCCTGCTTCTTCTCTCACTCTCTCTCCTGCTTCTCTCACTCTCTCTCTCTCTCTCCTCTCTCTCTCTCTCATGCCTCTCTCACTCCCTCTCTCTCTCTCATGCCTCTCTCACTCCCTCTCTCTCTCTCATGCCTCTCTCACTTCCTCTCTCTCTCTCATGCCTCTCTCACTTCCTCTCTCTCTCTTGCTTCTCTCACTTCCTCTCTCTCTCTCTTACTTCTCTCATTCTCTCTCCTGCTTCTCTCATTCTCTCTCCTGCTTCTCTCATTCTCTCTCCTGCTTCTCTCATTCTCTCTCCTGCTTCTCTCACTCTCTCTCCTGCTTCTCTCACTCTCTCTCCTGCTTCTCTCACTCTCTCTCCTGCTTCTCTCACTCTCTCTCCTCTCTCTCTCCTCTCTCTCTCCTCTCTCTCTCCTCTCTCTCTCCTCTCTCTCTCTCTCCTCTCTCTCTCTCCTCTCTCTCTCTCCTCTCTCTCTCCTGCTTCTCTCACTCTCTCTCCTGCTTCTCTCACTCTCTCTCCTGCTTCTTCTCTCACTCTCTCTCCTGCTTCTCTCACTCTCTCTCCTGCTTCTCTCACTCTCTCTCCTGCTTCTTCTCTCTCTCTCT
>NC_061861.1:6409142-6411642 GCF_019202785.1 Penaeus chinensis | reverse complement strand
TATGGTATACATTACCAAGTAACACAGGATCACTGCCGCTTTTGAATTACACGTGTCGGGTTGTCTAAGTGGGTGTGGCATATGAATGTCATAAATGTAAAATTTGGAAATAGGTAAGAAATTTAGACGTTACCATTTAAAAGTTATTGTGTATTCATATTAGAAAAGAAAGGAAACCATGATGTTTTTAATTGCTTAAGCAGTCCCTTCTTATTTAGTAAACAAAATCATTCCATTTCCAAATCTCCTTTCATTAATTGTATATTCTCAAATGGCACAGATGTAGCCATGCATTTCTAAGTCAGCCATGCTGGTATCATGTTTTTGTTCCCTGGTTTGAAAGCGGTCTCCGAGTGGTCCTTAGTATAGATTTAGAACTCAGGCCACTTGCTTTTCTTTTCATTCTTTTGTTACCAACTGATTTCACAGTCCTTTGCACATTCAGTTTTTACCCTACCCATTTGTTAATTCAAGTCTGTGCATTGCCTTTTTATAATTTTCATGAAATGGTTACCGATTGTGTATACCTGGGCTTTTAGGAAGGGTCCATCCATATATAATCTGTGGAAATGTTGATTGTATGATGTGCTTTTGTAGGCGTTTTATCTGATATTGTAAAGATAATGTATTTGTGAGAGCCTAGAATTGGTGTAAATAAGTTGTTAGTTATTGGGTACGTACGACAATTTAGTTCAGGACTCATAGGGTTGCACCAAATTTGTACTTTTGGAAGTATATGGTATATGCTACTCTTCTTGTGAATAAATTCAATTGTGGTCTTTAGAATGTCTGAATGGAATGACTTCTCCATTACCTATCTCCTGAATAAATTTGTCAGTGTAATTTGTTAAGAAACATCTGTGTACATGTGATTTGTGTTATTATGCTGGATAATCTTATGTTTGTCTTATATTATATACTTGAATTTGCATGTGATTTTAATTTGTATGAAATGAGTATTCAGGATTTTTCTTAGATCAGTAAATATTTTTTCCTACCTTTTTCCTCTTTGGTAAATTTATTTATGTGTTCTCTTCTTATACCCTTCCTAAAGTTGTGTTGAGTTGATTTCTCAGTAAAGTAACTTTATTTTTGTTTAATGATGTGTTCAGAATCAAAAGTTAACTGTAGTCATGAAGAGATCTCAAGGTGGTCTTCTGAGAATCTCGGTTTTGGCTGGACTGCCTTCACTCCAGTCAAGATCCACTGCCTGAGACTCGAGATCTTGCAATGCCTCTTTGTGGTATTGTTCGTTACTGTTTGTCCTCCAGAGTGTGTGTATTTATGTGAAGTCATCTAGTGGTACCCAATAAACAAGGAGAAATTTACTGTGGTTCTGAATTACCATTTTTGATTTTTTTTTAATGGGTATTAAAGAACAGATTACCAATTTACTCTTTTATACATTCCTTAACAATCACCACATACACCATACACATGGAAAGAAAAAATGGTATATATGTAACTATACAAAATATTACATGGGAAAAAGAATGACAATTAGTGTTTGAGCTCTTAAGTCACTCACAACCATTTTTAAGCCTAACTCTATTCGCAAAAGAATATGCTTCTTCCTCACATATTATACATTAAAGTGCATATAAACATCCTCAATCAAGGAGGAAAAACAAGAAATGGAATGTTCTACATGACAAAGTCCAGAGCATCCTTAGCGCATGTCATCTGCACTGAAAAGACCCTGAAAAAGAGAGAGGAAACTGTTAAGCTATGTTCACTAAGGACTGTGTAGTAAATCCTTTGTCACCATTTGGACTAAATTTATGCATTTATAATCTACACTATTAAAATAAAATGATTAAGAGAATGAGAATATCTAAATATCTTTGAGGGAAAAACATTGAGACAGGTAAAGAATCAAATACTCATGACCACTGATTAGTCATCTAACAATGTCACCAAAAAAAAACAGACACAAGAAGCAAATTACTCCACAACAGGCAAGTTGTCATTGGTGGAAGGAATACACTAACAAAAACAAAACTGAATTATAAAAGAGACAGTGAAATTGGAACAGGCAATCACCAATGAAAGATCCAGACAAGGAAGAAAATAAGAAAAAATTATATACACAACAAATATTTCATAGTTTTATTAGGTTTAAGTGAGAGGATTCCAACAAGAGTAAAATACCTACAATCTGATGGAAAATCAACAAAAATACAGCACAAGTGCACAATGCCATTGCTCACCTTGGCTCTGCGAAGAACAGAGTCTTTGGAAGGATCATAGGGGTGGTCCTTGGAGGGGATCTCCAGTACAGCTGGAAGGGGATTGTCATTGTCCCCATCAATCACATGGCGAATCTGCTCTGCAATCTGCAGGCATGAATGCAATCAGTGAATGGACTGCTGGATACTGTTGAAGGGGAAGATGAGAGAAGAATGGAGAAGAATGAAGAAGGGGGAAGGGGGGGGGGGGGGGGGAGCAAGCTGTAGTAAGTGGCGGTGGTGGTTGATGTTGATGTTGATGTTGATGTTGA
>NC_061861.1:6389142-6399142 GCF_019202785.1 Penaeus chinensis | reverse complement strand
AAAGGAAAATTGACTGGAAATTTTGGTGACTATCCCCCTTAACCTACTTATAACGAGATATTCACAAGCCCTACTGACAGGTGCTGGGTGCTGCTCCCGGAAAATAATAAACACACGAGAAGCCCTCTATGCTCATGGCTGCAGCATAAATGACTGTTTAAGTAATGAGGCTAAAGTTACTGGTGGCACAGGGTGTATTACAGAAAATTTAATAATACAAGAAAAAAAAAAAGGAAAAATCATACAGTTGTTAGTACTACACTGAAATATAGACTACTCACAGAGATGACACTGAGTCTGTGCCATGAAAACAGTCAATTACTAGAAATCAAATATAGATAAATGAATGAAAAAAAAAGATACCAACACTGCAAATGGGAGGCAAGGAGTGTCTGTGGGCCGGGTCCACCTGTGAGAGTTGCCACTCGAGTAAACCTAATGTACAGATCCAATGGGTTAATGACACACGAAGCAAGCCCAGAGACTGTAGCATTCTCCTTATACATAATGCCTATCAAGTTGTCCTTCAAAGACCACAGGATAGTAGTTGCTTGAGGAAGAGTGAATAAGGTAATTCTAAGAAAAAAAGACCCAATTTGAAAGTACCTTCTGGAGACTTACCAGACATACCCCCAACCAACTTATTCAAGAAATCGTGAAGACTATCAAAATACTTGTCCTAAAAAGCGCTGAAGCAGTTAAGACCTTCACGGGCCAACACTAAGAGCAACCTTGGACGGGGAGGAAAAAAAAAACTCGCTTACCTTGACATTAACTTCCTTTCATAACCAACTACAACAGTACACAAGAAAACTGTGAACCCCTGCGTGTGTATTGATATATTACGCACAGAATTCCTACCCCGTAATACAAATATGATAAATAACAAGGCCTTAAAACCTTCCAATCACGAAGGACCCAACTCTTCAATGGGGTTCCTTTGACATTATCTCCCCTTTCAACACCTCCATCGACAAACTACTTCCCAAAGTTGTATGCAACCAAACAAATCACCAACACCTCATTTAAGCGTTAAAAATCCTCACCTCATCGCCAATTACGGCTATTAATTTGCCCTGAGCTGCTGCCACTGACATCCTTTCGCTCTCAGTCACGAGTTTCGTCTGCTAAAAGCTGGTCCGATCATGTGATGTCGTGACGTAAGGAGGAACAGTGACTCCTTTGGGTAAATTGTGATGCGCGGGGAGTTAGAGCGACATCTATGAGTCGGGAGATCACACAAACTTCGGAAGGGTTAAATTGTGTATATGGGCTATTGTACTCTTTATCTTAAAAAAAGAAAGAAGTCGTTTGTACTATTGTATTATTGTTTATAATACTCAATCGAATTAGGAAAATATTTAAGAGGTACTATATATTCTATAGTCAATGATGATGCGCGACATCTATAGGGAAAGCAAAGAGTTATTTTTAGTTTTCTTTGTTATTTTGAGGGGGAATTGTATTATTAAGTGAAATGTTTATACACACACACACACACACACACACACACACACACATATACATATGTATATGTATATATATAATATATACATATATGCATACACACATACATATGTATGTATGTATGTATGTATGTATGTATGTATGCATACATACATACATACACAACACACACACGCACATATATGTGTATATATGTGTGTGTGTGTGTGTGTGTGTGTGTGTTTATATCAACACACGCACATACATACATGTATATATATATATATATATATATATATATATATATATATATATATATATATACACACATATACGTATCATCATCTTCAGCCTGCATCAATCCACTGCGGGACGTAGGCCTCTCCCAGTCTTTTCCAACTTTGTCTGTCTTGCGTTTTTTGTTCCCAGTCTTGACCCCCAAATTTCGTTATTTCATCACGCCATCTTGTCACTGGTCTAGCCCTTAACTTCTTTATGTTATCTATAGGCCAGTCTGTTACTTTGTCCATCTCTCGTCCGGTCTCCGACATATGACCTGCCCATTGCCATTTTTTCTTTTTGATGCTTGCAAGTATATATTCCACTTTTGTCTGTTCCCTGATCCACGTCGCCCGCATCCGATCTCTTCGGCTAATTTCCAGCATTAACCTCTCCATCTCCCTCTGGACAGTGTCCTCTCCAGCCTAGATTGATGCGTTATTTAATTTCCTCTTCTCTAGATGTGTTTGTCTGTACGAGTTGCCCTAGGTACATATACTTGTCCACTACCTCTAGCGCTTCGCTGTGTACATATATCTGTTCGAATTGAACTCTATTGTTGAACATGATCTTAATCTTTTTCTTGTTCATCCTAAGTCCGACTTTCAGAATTTCTCTATTCAGATCTCTTGTTTGTTACTGCATTTAATTTGCAGATTCACTGAAGAGAACAATATCATCTGTAAATTGTTTAGGTATTCGTCTCCTATTTTGATACCCTTTCGGTTCCATTCTAACTTCTTGAATATTTCCTCTTCCAATATTTTGCAGTATACGTCCTCTACTCCTATATTTGTTTATTTTTTCTCTTATTTGGGTAAGCGTGTGGATGTGGCCTGTTGTTGAGAATCCACTGCGGAAGCCTGCTTGTTCTCTAGGCTGGTTAGAATCAGACTGTCAGAGATACGAGTTGTGATGATTTTCGTTAACAGTTTGACAGTAACTTGAAAGAAGGCTTATCGGTCGATAGTTTATTAGATCCTCTCTATCCTCTTTTTTAATGGATCAAAATCATTTTTGCTTTCAGAATTTTTCCGTTGAGAAGGCATTTTTAAAATAGATTTCTCCTGCGTCTATCATAAGGTCTATAGCAACTCCGTCTTCACCTGGTGTTTTACCTCTTTACATGCCTGTAAGCGCTTTCATGACCCTACGTGTTTGCATTGGCTGTTTAGTTTCTACCAAGAGCTTGCTGGAACTTTGCTTGACGTTCTTACCGCCTACTTCAAGTGCAGCTTCCCTTGTCAAGTCATTGAATTGTTTGTTGATTTGGTCAATGAGATCTTCGTCGCTGAGAAGTGAATATCTAAAATTCTATCGCTCTGTTGGCCTTCAAGTTAGCTAAATTTTGCTGCAGTTTTCGTATGAGTTTGTTCTTCTCCCTTCTGAGGTGTGATTTAATTTGGCCTCTGACCATTCTATGGTCGCTGCCCACATTTACTTTAATAATAGCTTTCACATTAGTTACTATATCGCGCCTATTTGAAATTATGAAGTCAATTTCGTTTTTGATGTCCGATGGCTCAAGTTTTTTTTCTAAGAATGTATTCATGATATTGAGTGATCGAGCCTCTGCGAAATTGATTAGCATTTGTCCCCTCTCAGTCCTAGTGTCTATAACGTGATTCCCCACTACGGTTTCTCCTGTCTTTTTACCTATTTTGGTAAATGGGTTTTTACTCTCTCGCCGGCTAAATGAACATCATAGAAGCTCTCCATTTCTTCATCACTGTGGCTGCAGGTTGGAGCATAGACTTGAACAATTTTTAAGTTGTACCTATTGTTTAGTTTTATTGTTACTGAAGCCACCCTTTCGCTTATACTATAGAATTTCACGATCTTCTCTTATAAACGTTTGTGAACTAAGAAACCTACCCCTAATTCCTGCTTGTTACCCTGAGGTTTACCTCTCCAATAGAGTACATATCCATCATTTAGTATTTTCTTTTCTTTGCCTAGTCTTCTAACTTCACAGAGTCCTACAACATCCCAGAGTTCCTTAAGTAATGCTAGTAAGTCGGATTCATTGTACTTATATGTGCAAAGGTTATATATATATATATATATATATATATATATATATATGTGTGTGTGTGTGTGTGTGTGTGTGAGAGTGTGTTTGTTTGTGTGTGTGTGTTTGTTTGTGTGTGTGTATTTGTTTGTGTTTTTATGTATTTGTGTGTGTGTACACATAAATGAATTAATACATTAATATATATATATGTATATATACATATATATGCATATACATACGCACACAGTTATATATATATATAATTATATATATTATATCTATCTATCTATCTACACACACGTATACACACACACACACAGGGTGTATACATATCTATAAACATATATATATATATATACACACATAGACAGGTGTGTACACATTCACACACATATGTGTGTGTGTGTTTGCAAACATACATACATACATACATACATACATATATATATATATATAAACATGCATATACACATACATACACACACGCATGTGTGTATGTATGTGTGTGTACGTTTGTATACATACATATATATACACACATACCTATATATATATATATATTCATATTATATTTATTTATATATATATCTTTATATATAAAATATACACATATAGATAGATAGATATATATAGATACATATACTTATACTTTCTTTCTCTTTTTTTTCACTTTTACGTCTTTTCTCGGTCTTTCAGAATCTATGGACTAATTCATGGCATTTCGCGGTAATATGATAAAAACAGAAAAAACGCGAACCGCTGCGATGTAGTAGCGTTAATTGGCAACTCTGTCCGCTGCAGCTTTTTTTCTGCATCGCCCTCATCGGCCTGACACTAGGGAGCCAAAACTGATAAATAATATACCATTGTTGGTACTTTTAGATACAACAAAAACAATTGGTACGATTGTCAGGATTTTTTTTTTTTTTTTTTTTAATATGTTATGTTTTATTTTCGCGTTACACACAAAGGCGATAATTTCCTAGCGAAATAAGAACATCTCAAAAGACTCGATTATTGTCTAGGACAGGTTCTCAAAGTGGGGGTCCCGGCCTCCAGAGGGGTCGCGAGATGCTGCAACCCCTCTTCCTTCCTCCTTTGGGATGTCTTGGCAGAAGATTATCTAGGATTATCCAAGACCGCAATGTACTGACGCCTTTCGGATCGACCTGCCTCAGTGAAGTTACATATTCCGCACTAACATGCATGTCGAGGATCTCCGTGTTGCGGTTTCCAACATGCCCTCAAGGGTGGAGTCGCTGTGCTCCACGAAGCAAGCCCTTTCTTCCCAATAATAAGGGTGAATTGGTCAGCATTAAAAGACTGTGTGTGTGTGTGTGTGTGTGTGTGTGTGTGTGTGTGTGTGTGTGTGTGTGTGTGCGTGCGTGCGTGTGCGTGTGTTTGTTCTTACCTAGTTGTTTCAATACGAGAGAAAAACTAAGCTTTGATGGTGCCGTCTGCTATATTTAAAATATTGTATAACTTTTTAATTAATGGATATTTGCGGCACACACAACGTTATTTGGAAGATTGTTCCATGTTTCAATAATTCAGAAGGACTTTTTTATATCTTTCTTGCCTCTTTTTGCTGTCTCCTCTAGTCCTTCTTGTGTTCATAATTATACTCATCTTTGTCTAACTTCAGTTCCTGTAACATAGTTGAACATCATAATCATGCCACCCCCTTTTCTTCTTTCTTCCAAAGTAGGAAGTCCTATTTTCTGTAGTCTTTCTTTATTCCATTTTTTCCTTATCTGCTGGGTTTGATGTTACGTCTGCTCATTTGCATTGATATAGTGGACGATTTTTACTCCGAACCTGAATACATGGCCTTTATTGGTGTTGAATTCCATTTTATAAGCACAACTCCACATTAAGTTCTCAGTGTCACTTTGAAGGCATTGGCATGAGACATCGTCTATTATCCTTTTTTTTGCAATTTCGCGTCGTCTGCAAACATATACAGATAACTACCTGGAATTATGTGTAACCCTAAATCATTTATGAAAATGATAAACCTAATCGGCGCCAATACCGATCCTTGAGGTACTCCGCTAGTTACTCGTCGCCAAGTAGAGTGGTTTTCTCTAATTACGGTTCTCCTCTGTCTTTCATGAAGAAAGTCTTCCGTCCATTCGAGGAGTTTGCCTTTCACTCTACCTGGGTGTTCTAATTTCCATAGTAGTCTTTTATGAGACAACTTATCAAATGCCATCTTAAAGTCTAAGTATACACCATCCACCTCGTGTCTTTCTTGTAGTATTTCAGAAACTCTATCATAGAAACAGGAAATTTGCTGCGCATGACCTTCCTTCCCTAAAACAATAATGTTTATTTGCTATCGTATCGTGTGTTTAAAGTACATCAACCAACTGTTTTCTAATTATCCTTTCTAACAGCTTGTATACTACACTTGTAAACGAAACTGGTCTATAATTTAGAGGGTTTTGTTTGTCACCGTTCTTGTAAAAAAGGTTTAACATTGGCAAGTTTCTAATCTTTGGGTAGTTTTCCTTGTCTCACTGAATTTCGGAATATTAACAATAACGGAGTACATAATTCTTCGACACATTCCCTCAGAACCCAGTTAGATATCTGATTTGGTCCCTCTGCTTTAGTCTTGTCTAACCCTTTCAGTAGGTCTTTTATATCATATTTTTTCCAGTGTGTTAGTTTCGATATTCTGATTTACGTTTGTACGGTTACTTGCCATTTCAAAGTATGGGTCCTAAACAAACACTGTCTGAAATTTCTCATTAAGGATTTCACACATTTCCTCCTTAGTATAAACGATGTTATTGTATTTGATTGCGCTAATTTGATCTTTATTTTTAGTCTTACTATTTATGTAGTTAAAGAAGAGCTTTGGTTGGTTTGTACATTTATTGATTATATCCTTTTCAAAGTCTAATTTCGCCTCCCTCATGGTTTGGGCATACTCATTTCTTCCTACTTTAGACTTTTCATACGCTGCCTGAGATCTGTCTTCTGAACCTTCTTGTTGTTGTTTGTTTCCTCTCATTTTCTTGCACTTAACATTGAACCACATTTGGCCATTTCTTGCTTCATTTTTGAATTTGATACAATTTTTCTACTTGTTTATATATATATATATATATATATATAGTAAACACACACACACACACACAATATAAATATATACAAACATACATAATATGTATATATCAATATATATCATATATATGTACACACACACACACACATACACACATACATACACACACATGCATACACAGACACATACATACTCTCACACATGCAAATATTCATTTTATAACACCCATGCTCACACATACATATACCCTTACATACACACATATAAGCATACACACTTAAAGACACATACCCCCCCCCCCCCCTCACATGCACACAAATACACAGACAAACTCGCCCACATGCAGATACCCCCCCTCCCCCTTCTCTCTCTATCTCTCCCTCCATAGTATGTGTGTACTTTAGTGCACGTATTAATGTATCTGAGGATTTTTTGCGTAAATATGTGTTTTATTAGTGTATCTAGGTAATAACAAAAATATGGCAATTGTTATTATATGTTTTGCTTGAGTCCATACTTCCGTTTAGACCTTACATATGTTATTGACCACTTACTCGAGGTTTTGTAATGGTTACGTACATTTCATTGAGATTTTTTTGGGGAACGAGAGCACATTACAGACTCGCAGTACAGATACTCGGGCCCCTACTACCGCCTAGACCTGCCCTATTATAATTATATGCTTCCTCTCCGCCAGAAGGACTTTACCTGGCGGTTGTCTGAGTAATAGTTCCACAGGTTACATCTTTTCAGAAAACATTTGGACTGGGCTTTCAACGATATTTTCGATCCCGAAATTCCGTATGTGAGACCATGCAGGAAGAAGTACGCTGGTAATAATGGAGAGGGTTAACAAGTAAAAATGGGAAAGCTTGAGACCATCCAGGAAGAACAAATATTGACAATAATGATGCTAGCAATCCAGCCTTTGGATTGGTAGCTCAAACGCATATTTGTATATTTATATCCATTTATCTCTCTCTCTCTCTCTCTCTCTCTCTCTCTCTCTCTCTCTCTCTCTCTATATATATATATATATATATATATATATGCAAACAGAATAATCATTGATTAAGCCCATAGCATAAAATCAGAAATAGTCATATAGCTTAGACAGTAAAAAACAATTGTAAGTTATCACTTTACATATTAATACAAACTAACAAGATGCTTTTTACCTGTATCTTTTTAAGGTAGCGGCATTAGTTGAAAATTTAATTTTATAAGGTAACACATTCCAGGAATACATCCAGAATACTATCAAAACTCATTAAGTAACTGTGAATGTATACATTTGAGGGACTCTAATTTGTGAACATCTCAGATATTCAGTATTCTGAGTTCCTTAAGCAACTGCTGAGTATCGACATTCTAGTGCACACTGCACGAAGCTCGTATAGCACGTTTCTGCAGCACAACCAGTGGCGCTAAAATATTGCTTGAAGCGGCACCCCACGCTACGTTGCAATACTGCAGGCACGGGTATATAAGATCATAGTATAATAAAACTAATGCATTTTGTGCTAAAAATCACTAGCTTTAATTGCAAGGTCATCTGTTTTTGATAGTCTATCTCGAATTATTGAAATATGTGATTTCCAATTTAGCTTATTGTCAACCGGCACACCAAAGAATTTCATGTTTATGGATAAGTTAGGGATTACCGAGTTGAATAGTTATAATACAAGGTAGTTTCTTTTCGCCGGTAAATATAAGGTAACGCGTTTTATCAACATTTACAATCAATTTATCTTATGTTAACCAATTTGTCACATTACGTAATTCTACATTCATATGACTCAATGAGTCAATAGTAGGGCCCCCCGAGAAAGACATTAGTATCATCTGCAAATAATATAATTCTGAAGTCTGAAGTAAACCTAATCATTAATGAATATGAGCAGTAAAAGCGTAAGAGAGAGGGGGGCAAAAGCGGAGATACAGCCATTCGCCTGAGTAAATTGCTGACGGCCTGTCAGGTAACTGCTGAACTACTTGTGCGCAATCTCACGTATGCCATAAACTAACATAACCATTGGTTCTTATAGAGGGCGGTACGGCTCCCAGGGGCGGTGGAAAGACATGGAGGACGGTGAGACATTTAATTAATGTATATATATATATGTATATGTATATATATATATATTTTTTTCTTTTACAAAATCTGTCATAATCATTAAGGCAAGGGAACACTTATTCAGTTGTACTGCATTGCCTTCCCAGCATCATATTTAGTAGAACGGGGCTTCAGTGCACTCACCTTGCGTCTTACCAAGCAAAGAAAAAGACTGAAACTTACTGAACTTGGGGACCTACTACATCTTAGTGAGTTATAGTCTAATGCTGAGAAGCTGATATATCACCAAGCGCATCCATCCTATTAAGAATAACTGAAGATAATGATCTATATACTATGTTTACCAGTGAGATGTTGATTTGCCCTTCCATATTACTGACACTGCTAGATCTACTAAACTAAACTTTACTAAATTAGGTTTTATATGTGAAATGATCTTTGTATTTTATCTGTTTTTATATACACATATACTGGTAGCTCAAACAACCGTGGCATGCTTGTACAAGGTCATCCATTCTAGGCCGAGGTGTGTGTGTGTGTGTGTGTGTGTGTGTGTGTGTGTGTGTGTGTGTGTGTGTGTGTGTGTGTGTGTGTGTGTGTGTGTGTGTGTGTGTGTGTGTGTGTGTGTGTGTTTATATACACACACATAAATATGTATGTAAGTATGCATGTATGTATGTATGTATGTATATGTGTGTGTGTATATATATATATATATATATATATATTTTCACACACATCTATCCTATCTATCTATCTATATATCTATCTATATATTTACCCGTATACACATATATAAACATATATTTACACAATATATATGTACATATATATAATATATATATATATATATATATGCATACATATATATACGCATATATTTACACAATATATATATATATATATATATATATATATATATATATATATTTACATATATGTATACTTCCTCTTTGTATTTTTATATTAAATAAAAAATAAAACAAAAAAAAGACTGCCGCGATGGTCCAGTGGTTAGAGCACTGGATTCCGACCTTCATGGTTCCTAGTTCAATTCCCCGTCGCGGCGATCGTAAAAATACCTGCGCTGCGACTGCTGGCTCGAGCC
>NC_061861.1:6371642-6374142 GCF_019202785.1 Penaeus chinensis | reverse complement strand
CTCCCTCTCTCCCGCAGTCAAATTCCCTTTTCAGCTTAAATCTAGATACTCCAATCTCTACCACTTCCCCGGTGCCTTCCCTTCCTCCTTCTCACTCTACCTGTCGCACCAGACAATCTAAACGTTCCACTCCATCTTCTCCTACCACATCCTCTCCTACACCTACCTCTTCCTCTGCTCCTCGGACATCTATTCCCTTTTCTCCCCCTCATAAGAAAGCCTTTGTTTCTCAGACCTTCCCACCCAACTCCACTCTAGAAACTCTTAAAGACAGCAAAAGTTCTTAAACATGACTTAAGAGAATAATTCGCCCCATCACCCACCCTCTAATCTCTTTATTTCCATACGCTCTACATTTAAAGTATTTAACGATATCCATCTTCCTCCTCCCCTCCCTACCCCTCTTCATCCCACTCACCCAAAAAACGCTCCATCCTCTTCTCCATCATGTGCATCACTATTCCCTCTTCCTTCCTCATTATCCTTACTACCGCTACTTTGATGCTCACGAGACTCCCTTATACCTCAACAATGTCCTTCTCCGGATCCCTCCCCTCCTGACATTCTTCCCGATACTTCACCATCTTCCTCAGTTCCCTTATCTCATTTTCAAGATTCTTCTCCTACTTCTACAATTATCGTTTCTTACGGTATTACCCTTTGATTGTTTCATAATAGCTCTTTTTATAGTTTCCATATAGTGTTACTCTCCCTTCCTCTATCCCTTTAACCACATCCCCATTTACAAATCCCCACTGTAATTAATTTGCTCCCCCCTCTATACCCTTTTCACTACCACCATATCCTACAGCGTTTTACAACGTTTGGCATCTAGCTTATCTTATCCTGATCGTTAATTTCATCCTTTTCATCACAATACTTGACCATAGTGCTTTATCACCTCTGAAGTCTAGCATATTTATCTCTTCTAACCATTAACCATTTTCCACCCTTTAACTTAGAGATCGCCTCCCTAATTTAGTTAGGGTAGAATGTTTCTCACTGTTGAATGTGTCTGGCACAGGGATGTGTGAGGAGGGCATGGAGTTCAGTTTTCTTAGGGCTTGGTAGGCAGGCCGAAGGTCATTTACAAAGAAATGGCCTTCAACCTCATCAGCAAGATTCCTGATGAACTGTTCCTTGTCCCTTCTCAGCGGTGTCCGGGTCCTGTACACTAAGGATCAGTACAAATCCTGATTGCCATTTAGTCGAGCCCTTTAGTTAACACGCATCTTTGGCCTCCAATGTCTCCAGTGAGATAAAATTCTGCCTTGCCCTCGGGCGTTCGCCAATGGAGCTCTGTGAACCGATCAGAGACTGCCATGGCGAACCTTAGGGCACTCATCTTCCCACAATCTGTCCGAGTGAAACGCCCTGGAAGGCCCACTGGAGGGACGGGGAGTTTTGAAGTGGACCACAGAACTCGGCACTCCAGTAAACCCTATAGTTTTGGAGGATCCTCCAGCGAGTGCTGACAAGAATGATCTCCTTGGCTAAAGTACCCTTATCGTTATACCATGTTCATCGATACGGATTGGATGTATGTACATGTATATACATTTATAATTACATGTATTTATATTATGTATATGAATATATATGCATTATATGATTTTATATATATCAATATATGTTTGTAAATGTATGTATACAAATATATGTATACAAAAATATGTATATGTATATGTGTATGTATGTATATGTATATGTATATATACATATACATATACATATACATATACATATATATATATATATATATATATATATATATATATATATACATATATACATACATACATACATGTATATATAATAAATATATGTGTGTGTATATATACATATGTCGACGACGTCTTTGGTCTCTGGCCTCATGACCCTGGCCTTTTTTCGGGTTTCTTGGCGCAGCTGAACTCACTCTCTTTCTCTAACTCCATCCGTTTCAAGGTGAATGGGAATGGGAGGTTGACAAGCTTCCTTTAATCGCTCTGCTGACTACTTTTCCTTCTCCATACAAAGGGAGCCTATGCACAGTAGCATGTACATACACTTCTCGTACCATCCTCTCTATGAAACATGTATAAAAGAGGTGTTGCCACCTCGCTGTTCCTCTGTGCCCTCTTCATCTGTAAACCTGGATGGAGAGATCGACTTCCTGCGTCGTTCCCCCTCCAAACTGGGCTATCCTCGTCATATTCTTGACGTCGCGTTATCCATGGCGTGGCGTACCTTCTACCACGACTCCTTTCCCAAAGAGACACCTCGCCTGTCCGTCCTCAGTCTGTCCTTTACTGAGGAGATCTACTCTCTCCGTCGCCCTCTTCACGCTTTCAACTGCAGGCTGATCTTTCGCCAGATGAACATTCTCCGTCGCAACCTGGTCCACACTAGCCTTCCCTCTACCTCGAAGGTGGGCACATATTCATTTCCTTGTGCCTCCTGCAATAAGCTTTACTTTGGTGAGACGGGCGCCAGTCTCACTAAGCGTCTGTCTCAACAT
>NC_061861.1:6356642-6366642 GCF_019202785.1 Penaeus chinensis | reverse complement strand
GTGACGAGGCGAGGACACCATCCCTTCTGAAGAGGGGCGACACCAATACCCTATAATAAATGCGAATCTTACACGCTCCTTTTTTATTGTTTTCTATATTAATAAATATATCTACATAATAAGAGAGTATAGAAGTCTATTTCAGTATGATCCGCCACTTTTATCACCACGATGAGTAAACAAACAAACAAAAAAATATATATAATATAGTTCTGGATAAGTTTTCTTTTAATCAATTAACATACGCACTGTGTTTCCTGTACTCCTTGGAGCACAGGTGTATAATTAGGTAATTCTCACCTTTTAGAGTACTAGCTGCTGCAAGCTGAGGCTGGCACCCTAGACTGGACTGTCCTCTATTTCTCTTGATGTATATGTATTCAAGCAAGTGAGCAATAGGCTGGTGCTCTCCTCTTTGATTTACCTGTTTTATAGAGTGGCTTCCATTTGAAGTCCGTGATCAAGCGAAGTTAATTTTTTACGTGTTCCGTGTAATGTTCTTTCAACAGTTTTAAAGTAACTAGTTTTCCGTTCTCCTTTCCTTTTGGTAACTCTCTATTTAATGAGATTTTAGTCTTATTGTTTTATGAAATTAAAATTTTAATTCTTCTATTTATAACAAAAGAATTTAGGTGTTCTGTGATTTTTTTTTTTTTTTTTTTTTTTTATAAGGAATAGACATTAAAGAGGTTTGCAGATGACCTGGAAGGGAATAGGCATTAAAGAGGTTTGCAGATGACCTGGAAAGGAATAATAATCCTTAAGATTTTGAAATATCCCCGTGCTCGTCCTGCCTGCCTAGATTACGTCTGACCATTCTTTTGTTTTGCTGGTTTTACACATTTTACACTACAACCCCCCTGTAATTTTTCACCCTTTTCCATAATACTTTTTACATATTGACTGCTCCCAAAGTATTGCTCGTTCCCGTCCGTATTAAATGGGTGGTGGCAGTAAGCGTTTCTATTTATACACTACAATACCACCGTGTTTATTATACACTATGGCGCCCTCTGGCACGCCTCTCAAAAGATTAAAGAATTTTTCAATGACAAGAAAATCTCCATCATGAGTTGGCCATGGAACAGTCCGGATTTGAGAGTGCCTGGAAGGACCTGAAAGAGAAGGCGAGGAATGCACAGCTGTAGACCATCACACGTGTTTGCTGCAGCAAATGACCTTAGATCACTTCAGGAGCCTGTGTGAGGACATGACATAACGGATGCGGGTTGTGGGGAGATGACGAGGTAAAGGAGTGAATGTTACTTAAATTTAACCTGTTTTTTCATTGTTTTTTTATTTTTACTATCCGCCGGGTCCCAGCATTTTCTGCGCCCACTGTATGTATATATATATATATATATATATATATATATATATATATATATATATATATATATATATATACATATATATAATGTATAAATATATATATCAATATATATATATATATATATATATATATATATATATATATTCATACATTATATATATATATAATGTATGAAATGTGTATATATGTATAAATACACATATATGTATAATATATACATTATATATTTATAAATATGCATTTAAATACATATGTATATATAGATATATTTTATATATATATATATGTATACATATATGTATGTATGCACACACACACACACACACACACACACACACACACACACACACACACACACACACACACACACACACACACACACACACATATATATATATATATATATATATATATATACACACACACACATATATGTACATATATATATATACATATATGCATATGTTTTTGAACATTTGCAGGTCAAATGACCTACATATTTGAGACCATTTCTTCCAGAGACTCAATTTAAGTTTCAGAAAGGGACTAGGCTGCAGGGATACATTGCTTATGTTGGTACATGATAAAGGTCATGAGTCAAGGCTTGTCTCTTTGGATTTTAGTGCAGCTTTTGATGCTGAAAGATGGAATAATGCAATACCGCATTGATATAGGTGTATAACAATCCTCCCTGACCTGGCCTCGAACCTAGGTCACTCCGGCTATGAGACCGGAGGGCCAGTACTAAACCAACCATACCACACGACCCACTAAAAGGAGTGTGCAACTAGGAGCTAACTAGCTTCCATAGACATTACCTATCTACTCATACATGAGTAATGATAGCGAGGTTTTACACACACTCCCCGTGGGCACTCGGTGGAAATTGATTTAGAAATTCGAAACCGAAGTCAGATACTGAGGTATATATATGAAAGATGGAATAATGCAATACCGCATTGATATAGGTGTATAACAATCCTCCCTGACCTGGCCTCGAACCTAGGTCACTCCGGCTATGAGACCGGAGGGCTGTTAATCACAAGGGTTGGATTTTTAGAAATAGTAATTGTGATGATGATGATTGCAATGATAGTAGTAATGCAAATAGTAATATTTAAAGTAATAGTAGTATTATTAGTACTACTACTACTACCACTACTAGTAATGATGATGATAATGATAATAAAGATGATAACTATGACAGTAAAAATAGTTTATTGTTACAGTTGTTATTGTTATTTGTTATTATTATTATCAATATTATTATTAGTTATATTAATTATCAGTATTAATATGATTATTACAATTATCATCATTGTTATTGTTATCAATATTACTGTTAATATTGTTATTATTGCTATTAATAATAATATTACTGTTATTATTATGTTATAATAATATTACTATTAATATTATTATCTTTATCAGTGCTATTGTTATCAATATTACTGTTATCATATGTTTGTTGTTTTTCTTATTATTAATAATATTACTGGTATTATTATAATTATTATTATTATCATTATTGTTACTATAATTATTATTATTGTTATTATTTTATCTATAATAATTATTATTATTTTTATCATTATTACTATTATTATTACTTTTACTATTATCATCATCATTATTATCAATATGATGATTTTCGGTTCTTTTCTACAGCTGTGTTCCTGTTTTCTATTTTTACATCATGTGCTTTTTGAGTATGGGGTCAGTATTCTATCCCATGACTGACAATACCATAATGCATTCCTTGGGACAATATTTGTGTATGTTCCATGAGGTGGGGTGTGAGAACAGAGTTGTGTGTCTTCAGTACACACCCAGACTTCTATGGTTTTGTGTTTGATAATTCAGGAGAGATTTGTCGATGAGAATGATTTTTCTGGCTTGTTGTTAGTTGTTCCTCAGAAGTTTTGATTGAAAAAAATAAATTGAATGTATTTTATTATGTGTTTCTATGTAGTTACCCTATAAATTATTTACATATTTTACGTTAGGGGTTAAGTGCAATATGTAAACTTGTTAACCCATTAACAACAAGTGCCACCCTCTAATTGCAAAAAATCCCAGATGCCAAGCAAAAACTAATCATGTGACAAATCCATATCATGATTGTTGGGGTGATATTTCAAATACCTGACTGCAAGCTAGACAACTACCTTGATACAGAGTTGTGTGTGCTTATGTATGCCCAATCTCAATAGGCCTTGTAAAAATTTATACCCATTATTAATGAGTAAAAAAACCAAAAAAAACCAAAAACACAAGAATGAGCTAAAGACAGTTATACAATATTATTTGATATTCTAGAACAGTTAACCCCAAAAGGTCACAATTCCACAATGTTTACCCCTTAACTTTATTTTCATTGTTCTCATTTTGTCTTTTATTACTATCAATATTTTGATAACATTAAAATAATCAATAATACATGTATAAATGTCAATAATAATAATAGTATTAATATTAAGAACAGTAGAAAAAAAATCCTGAAACGGTTAAAAGCAGGTGTAGTTGGGGTAAGGGGGGTGTACATGAATGCATTTGGAGAATTCTTAATTTATACTTACTATAGTCATTCACTTGCCAAAAGAGATGCCGTGAGGTGCTTGTATAACTAGGAGAGATGAAGGGGTATTAAGAGGTATGGGGGGGAGGGGGGGGAAGCTTGAAGAAAAGTAAAAATTCACTCGACTGATCAACAACAGACTGTTGGGGTTTACGATGATTATTAGGACAAAGACAATAATACAAGTAGAAAATTTGCATGAAACAGCCACCATGATTGGAAAAATACTAAAAGTGTCATTTCAAAATCAGAGAAGAACCCTTATCAAATATTATAGGCAGTAAAGAATTTGGTTGGACTTGAAGTACCATGGTTATAGTGTGTCTTGTCACAGTGGCTGTATTAAATTTCAACAATTTTGCATACTTACCAAAATTTACTGCAAAAAATATAGACAGATTTATAACATTTCTACTAGTTGTACTTTACAATTCTTATGTCAGATTGTGTTAAAAAAAAAAAAAAAAAAAACAATACCAGAAGTGAACTTTTTTTTTTATCCATGGATGAACTTCAGGATGGGAAAAGCTTTTGAGAAAAGTTATATGCCTATTAATGTACAAATAAATTACAAAGGAAGAAATGTAAATTTGTCTTGAATTCATACACCTTTTTGGGATAGAAGAATTCATGTTCAATTTGGGAAAAAATATGTTTATTAACCCAATGCCACCGGGGAAAATGAATAAAAATGGGGAAAATGCTGTGCTCATTTTTTATATTTTTGTAAATGTCTCTGCACATAGATGCTCTGCTAGTGCTTAACTACAATGGAGTCAATTAGTAGACCCTGTGACCGTACCTGATTTCACCTTTCCTTGAACTGGCAGGAAAACGTATTTTTTACTATTGCTATGAATATCGATGGTGCTATTTTTATTACAAACATTATAATTACTATAATGTTATCAACAGCAAAATAAGATAATGTAAAATATTTTTGTAAATCAAGGAAAAAGGGTAAACAGGCAAGACAGGTGACTTAGTACAAGTGTAGCCATCTATGCGTAAAAAAAATTCAACAAGTAAACTCACAGTGGGCATGACATGTATGTACATGCCATGCCCGTCGGCATTGGGTTATGTTTTCAGATTCCATTCTGGCATTAACTGAAGTACTGAAGGGTGAATAAAATAGCTACATTAAAATTCCTAATATTTATAGGAAATATACACCACACAGTGTTGTATATGTCATCTTATATGGCTGTAAAACACATATTTTGGTATAAAATCTGGTTTTACTCTTCTCTATTTATACAACAAAAAAATCAGATTATCTCTACTCAAGGATAGAGATATTTGAAAAGATACTTAAAAATATCTATTACATATCTGTGTTAGCATTATTCTTGGTTAAAATATTTTTTTTTACTACAATTCTGAATCTCCATATTTTCAAAATACAAATACCACAAAAAAATATTCATTTTAACATAAGAGCTGTCTACAAAAAGTTAAAATAGTAATGAAGATAATAATGATAATAATAATAATAAGAGTAATAATAATAATGATAAAAAATAACAATAATAATGTTGCTGATAATAATGATCATAATGATGACCATGATGATGACGACAATGACAATAATGACAATGACAATATTACTACCACTTCTACCACTACTAATAGTAATGATAATAACAGTGATGATAATAATAACAATAATAATAATAATAATAATAATAATAATAATAATAATAATGGTGGTGGTAATGATAAAGCTAATGCTGATGCTGATGCTGATGCTGATGCTGATGATGCTGATGCTAATGACTATAACTGTGTCAATGATGGTAATACTACTACTACTACTACTAATGATAATAATAATAATAGTAATGATAATGATAGTGATAAAACCATAATAATAATAATAATAATAATAATAATAATAATAATAATAATATTATTATTATGTCTATTATCAATAAATAAGAAAACAATAATAATTATAATGTAAAAAGTAATAATGATAATGATAATTAAAGGAAGAAATTATAATCATAACAAAAATAATAATCATAGTACTACTCTTACTACTAAAGCACAATAACAAAAACTATTTATCCTAAACATTGATATGAGGAAGCTTGGTAGTGTTCTTGGGTTTTGTCTTGGCACTGGTTACAGCATGGTAGTTATCCATGAGGTCAGTATACATCCGCCTGAGCGTGGCCACCTCCTCTTTCAGCCCTCCTACAAGCTGGTTCTTCTCGTCTACAATGTTCTGTCGATTGTAGAGGAATGAGGACACATGCTCGAATTGCGAGGCAAGAGATGGTATACTAATTTAATGAGGCTGGGAAAATGCTGTGCTCATTTTTTTACTTTTTTGTGAAATGTCTCTGTGCATAGATGGCTCTACTAGTGCTTAGCCACAAAGGAGTCAATTAGTAGATCTTGTGACTTTAACTGATTTCACCTTTCCTTGAATTGGTGGGAAAAACATTTTTACTAATGCTATGAATACTGATGGTGTTATTTTTATCATAGACATTAGAAACAGCAAGATAATATAAAATATTTTTGAAAATCATGGAAAGGTTAAATAGGCGAGATAGGCAGCACTCATAATTGGCTCATTAGAGACTTGGTACACGTGTAGCTGTCTATGTGTTAAAACAATTAATAAAGTAAACTCACAGTGGGCAAGGCATGTACATACATGCCATGCCCATCTGATTTGGTTTAATTTATTCTATGCTCGTGATATTTGATATTTAATTGTACATGCTTTGTACTTCTCTCTCTGTCTGTCTGTCTGTCTGTCTCTCTCTGTCTGTCTGTCTGTCTGTCTGTCTGTCTGTCTGTCTGTCTATCTGTCTGTCTGTCTGTCTGTCTCTGTCTGTCTCTCTCTCTCTCTCTCTCTCACCCACCTCCAGCTGATGACTTATGTGACTAAAGGAAGTTGGGTCCAAATTGGCTGCTGTGATGACTTCTGAAAGAACTGCTTCCTTTTTCTCCAAGTGTTCTGATACCTGGGGAAAAATAGTATTATCTTTACACTAGTTCAGTAAATTCAGTTATGTAAATGATGATGAACAAATCAAAACTCTACCAGAGAAGTGAAAATTACTTTTGCCATTTTTTCACAGACTTGAATACAACAATGGTGTGTAATATGTGCCTATAAGTCCTTAAAAAAGCAAATAGGAAAATAGAAAAATGAATTCTGACATCTGCTCTTTACTACTTATGACAATTCATATAAATCATTCTTTATGGGTACATGAATATACTCTGATCCAGAGAAACACCTGATACCTTGCTTTCAACAAACAATGGCAAGATAATTATCCACTGTTTGATGTCCCCAACATTATCAAAATTATTATTATCAATCTCTTTCATCAAACCTGACTCAGTCGTTTCTCCAGCACAATATTTCTTAATTCACTGCGCTGTTGTACCTCTCCCACTACAGCAACAAAGTGGTCATACAATTCTTTACGTTCTCGCTCAATCTGCAATGAATAGAGATAAAGACTTTTTAACCTTTGAGACAGAAAATAGTAAAAAATGGAATGGTAGCCTGCTTTCTATGAGTATTCTTGCTTTTATCAGTAATATGTCCTTATTATTACATATGAGGGTATGCACATCCAAAAGGCGTTAGACTTATTGCCCGACAATGCATTTATTAAATGTTTTGTTAATTTAAAATTTCACTTAAAACATAAGCCTTCAATATATTTGTATTAATACCATCTATCCCTTAATTATAGTGTATTAATGTGAACATACTGATGACTGAGTTATAGATGAAAGTTTAAAGTATCAAAACATTTGATAAACACATCATTGGGCAACTGGTCTGAGAACATCTTTGGACATGCATACCCTTTTATACTGTTTGATGTTACTATGTTTAACCTAACCATTAGACAGAATCATTATAGTATGGTTACATATTATCTCCATTATTACATAATAAAGCATACAAAATTAGCTACATGGATTTCATATCATGAAAACCATTTACTGTGGTTGATAGGAGTTAATACAACTATTAGTAATTTGCAATCACCTTTTAGGGGAGTATTATGGCAATAGAAGAAAGGCTGATTTAGTCGACTCTCCTGAAATATGTGTTTAATTACCTTACCCTTACACCCATAACCATAAAATACTATTTTTTATTACTTACTCTTATTTCTCTCTGCTTTTGGAAATTCTACTAGCTATTCTATTGAATTAAGAGGCAATTTTTTGGGGGTCATCTTTTCAGACAAGGTATTAGAACTCTAAGTGATATTTTTAAAAGACAAACAGCAAGAGACCACATAAAACAAAGGGTATGGCTGGAACAGTGAACAAGTCTCAGGTCTTCTGTAAGAATGTGGCTACAAGCCTTACAACCCTGCACTTTAATCATTCCATATTTTTCACATAAACAAAACCAGCAGGTGAGCTTGACAGAACACACTCCTCATTCTACATACCGTTTCTGCCTTCTGTCGCATAACCTCAAGTTCCCACTGAATGGATTCTTTCTCACTGGTTAGCACCTTTACCTGGGCCTGGCTTGTCTAAAATGCAAGGTACACATATATCAGTACATATTAGCATACATCCAGAGCTATATAAATAAACTAATTACAAGCATATTTCTCCATACAACTGTAAACAGAAATACAGGCGACACATAAATATAAACCAGTAATTCCCAATGTTTACACCTTAATATATCTATCTATCAGTCAATCTGTTAGTCTGTCTATCTATTTAAAGAAAAAATAAAGAAATAATATCACTTGTATATACACACACACAAAAAAAGACTTCTTAACAACCACATCAGATCAGTGTTAACTTGGTGAGATTACAAAACAGATCAATGTGCTTTTGCTCCACTAGAGGCTGGGGCCTAGAACACACAGATTACAAGTTCAATTCATATCTGATACAGAAATATGGCACTGGTTTTGAGCCTGATGTTGTTATCAATACTCTCCATTGGTTTATGTTTTTTTATTTATATTTTAGATATTTTATGATTCCTTTTGGAACCCCAAATGATGATCTGCTGAGCTCTTGGGTATTGTGGGACCCTTGTTGGGAATCACTGGACAGGATGGGTGTTGGATAAAACAGAAACACATACTAAATAAGCTAAGACACAAAAACATACGCAGATGCACAAAGACACAACCACACACACACACACACACACACACACACACACACACACACACACACACACACACACACACACACACACACACACACACACACACACACACACACACACACACACACACACACACACACACACACACACACACACACACATGCCCAAGAGAATCCCTCCTACTTACCAGGTAACTCTCCTTATCCCTCTGTGAGCGTTGGACAGACCTCTGCATGTCTGTCAACTTCTTGCGAAGGCTGGCCACCTCAGCCTCCAAGCGTGCTCGACTGGTGATAGCTGCTCCCATCTCTTGCTCTAGTTTGTGTTCACGCTCCTTTTGCTCTGCTAATTCACCCTGGAATTGTCATAAAGAAGCTTACTTTAAATCATTCAGATATTTACTTCTTCTCGTGCTTTTTCTACTGTTTCAGAATTTTTAATGGTAAACTTGTGATTAGAGATATATAATCAATAGTAATTCATTTCAATCAAACTATTTCATTACAATAAAGAAGCAAACTCAGGTAATTAAGTGCTTTCCCTAATTAAACACAGTATCATCATTAGCACTGATTATAATAGACCAGACCCACCCCCCCATACACACAAATATGCAGACATGAACGTATGCACACATGTGCCCAAGCAGACCTTAAGCTCTGTGATGAGCTTGAGATTGGTAGCTGTAATGTCAGTGTAATATTTCTTCATCTCCTCAAAGGTCTTTTCATGGTTAGAGATTATGCTAGAGAGGAAATTGTTCTTCTTCTCCTCCTGTGCAACCAGCTCTGTCTTGCGCTTGAGGTCCAGCTGAGTCTGCAGGGCCTTGATGCGTTTCACTGATTTGGCCTCCATTGCAGCTGCTTCCGCCTCAAACTCCTGCCTCAGAGTGTCCAGGGCCTTGCTGTTCTCCTGGATGGGGTTGAAGGGAAAACAGTATGTCACATTGCTT
>NC_061861.1:6341642-6346642 GCF_019202785.1 Penaeus chinensis | reverse complement strand
GAACTCTTCGTTACCACAAATAAAAGAGGGGATTTGTTTTGTTTTACTTCTGGTTATTATAACAATATTGAGTAATTATTTTACAAATAATCATGCATTTAGTGATATCTGATATTCTTATTGGCTAAACGATATGACGTCATTATCTCCGTCCTTTTATTTGATCCGGTCAATCTGTGCGATGTTTAATGGTAATTGTTTTTATGTGTATCATCTTCGGAAATGGTTCAGTAATAACAATGGTAGAAAAGTAAACGAACACGAAACCAAGAAAAAAAAAAAAAACATTTGAGCAGTAGAAGTAAAGCGAAATCAACAATGCTAGCAAAAACTGCTACAACATAACAACAACGACAGCAATAACAAATACATCATTGGCGATAACAACAGCTGAAATATCAACAATGACAGTTATAGAAATATATATAAATAGGCAATAAGAAAAAAACATCAATGACAACAATTACAGCTTCCGACTAAGAACAATAGTAACAAGAGAATCAATGACGAGAAAAGCAATAACTAACAAAGACAACAACATCTACAATGACAACGCATTAATTGAGGCAGCAAAGAGACACCAACAGTAACAAAGTGAAAAACAACAGTAACACTACAAAAAATCAATGACAAGAGGCAACAACAGCAGTAAAACACATCAACAACACCACCATTGAGCTTTACCTGTGGGATCCCTGTGCTCAGCCATTTTAGCTCCGGCCAAAGATTAATTTGTCAGGTTAAGGGACGGAAAGGGGGGAAGGGGAGGGGTGCCTTGGCTGCGTGGGGGACAGCTGGAGGGGGGGGGGTGGCAAGAGGAGAGGATTGGAGGAGGGACTGGGTGCAGGGGAGTGGGAGAGGGGACGAGGTAAGGGTGTCACATGGAGGGAGGGACTTGGTTCGAGGTTAATGGAGGAGAGAGAGAGGGGGGGGGGGGGGTAGAGGTGAGGTGAAGGAGGAAGGGGAACCGAGGGAGTGGGGGTGGAGTCCGATGGGGAAGGTGAGGGCTACCAAGGGTGCCAAACTGAGGAAGCCTGTTAGTTGACGCGTGGCAGAGGGTGGGGCAAGGTGTCGCTCGACGCGCTTCTCACATACAGGTATCACTAAAAAGATATTACGAAAAATATACGGTACAGTAACTCGTATCTGTTACGATACTATTTTTTTTTTCTATTTTTTTTTTTTTGTTTTCCGATACACGATCACTTCTTTGTGCTTGTTCCATGTTTCAGTCACGTGATGCATTTTGGGCTAATGGAAATGGCTCAAATTCTTTTCTTTCGCCTGCGCCGAAAACATTCCCAGGATGTGCTGTGTTTTGCTTGGACGGAAAATGAGCCCAGTTTGGCGAGTGTCTGAAGGCAAGATCCATGTCGCATAAAAGGGAAAAAAGACGTGAACATTGCGGAAGGATAATGCAGAATCTTTGTGGCATAAAGTCCTAAAACACACACGCACACACACATGCAGATGTATTGCATAAATGTATATATATACATATATATATATGCGCACGTGTGTGCCTGGGTGCATGTGTGCGTATGCATATACATTCACACACACACACACAAATATATATATATACATATACATATATGTATGCATATACATGTGTGTATACATACATTTATACGTACATACATACATACATACATACATAACACACACACACTTTATATATATATAATATATATATATAATATATATATATATAAATATATATATATATATATATATATATATATATATATATATATATATACATATATACACGCACGCGCACGTACATACATAACACATACACATACATATATATATATATATATATATATATATATATAAAATATATATATGTATATAATATATATATATATATATATATATATATATATATATATATATATATATATTATACTTGTGCCACGGCGGTGACATTCCCCTATGACACCTGCGCTTGACTTCTCAAGGCGATATGTCGTTTTCTCGGGCTTGAGCGAACAGTGCTCTAACCACTGGACCATCGCGGCAGTCATATATATATATGTATGTATGTATGTATGTATGTGTATGTGTGTGTGTGAGAGAGAGAGAGTGCGTGAATTTGTGGATATACACACACGTACCAGATGCGCACGCGCGCGTGTTATGTGTGTGTGTATATCCGTATATATATATATATATATATATATATATATATCACATATATACTTCTGTGTATATATATATACATATATATACATATACAGACTGTATATGTATGTACACACATTCTTTCCTCTTCTCTTTCTCCATCCCTTCTACCTTACTCACCTATGTGTGTGTGTGTGTGTGTGTTTGTCTGTCTGTCTTTCCTTTCCCTCTCCTTTCTCTCTTTTTTCCCTCCCCTCTCTCTCTGTTTTCCTTCCCTCCTCTCTTTTCCTGTCCCTTTTCTCTCTCTATTCTCCCCACCTTCTCTTCCCTCCCCCCCTCTTTTTCTCTGTCTTTCTTTCCTTCCCCACCTCTCTCTCTCCTTTCCCCTTCTATCTCTTTTTCGTTTCTCCCCCCCTCTCTCTCTTTCCTCTCCCTTCTATCTCTTTTTTGCCCCCCCCCCCCCTCTCGCTCTCTCTCTCTCTCTCTCTCTCTCTCTCTCTCTCTCTCTCTCTCTCTCTCTCTCTCTCTCTCTCTCTCTCTCTCTCTCTCTCGCTTTCATACTCCCACCCACCATTCTGTCTGCCTGTCCCTCTTGTTTGGTTCTCAAGAGAGTTGGTACCATTTTAGATTTGCTCCTTCGCATGGAAAAAAAGAAAAGACATTTCTCTATTACTATATACAGATGAGTACAAGGAGTATAAAGTACATAAATTGATCAGCAGTATCGACATATATTTTTTTGTGTTCTCGGCTTTATAGCAGCATGTTTATTTAACTTCATTCACTCTACAAGATTTCTTTTAAAATTCATAGGGTTCATTACTATCAAAACCATATTACATGTTTAGACTTCACATACAATTACTCTGTTGAACTTATATATTGAAGAAATGAACTGAGAGAACAAGTTCCGTTATTTCCAATGACTATTAAAACCTACTCCGTGTTCATGGTTTGTTTCTTTGATCTCTGAATACAAAACTATCTACAAATATATTTTTTAAGCATTTCCGTTGTAAATAAAAGCACAGCTGGGCTTTTCAGAGACACGAGTTGGGCCTCTAGCAATGAATTTGGGGCCGGATTTACTAACGCATATACGGGGGATCGTATGAGGTTTGTTTACTTCATAAAACAAGTTACTCTCTCGTTTCTCGCAACGATGATATTTTCAAAACACTTCCGAGGTCGTAAACACTTCCCCGCACGAGAGACATCAGCGACTGCCCGAAACCACTCGTGGCGATCCTCCTCCGCTCACATCGGCCTCATAAATACCTTCGAGAGCGTGCAACTGCGACTTTTCTTTGGGAAAATCAATTAATGGAAGAGCAACACATTTAGGAGGCATAGCAACAGAATAAAAACAAACAATATGGCTAACTTAAGTAAGGATAGCCTTGGCCGATTCGCGGAGAACGCGGAAACACTTAATCTGGGCCTAATATAAATCACTCAACAAATTTAGTTTATCATGTATTAAAGGAGTTCTGACACATCATCAGGAGGAATTTAGAATTGAAAATGTGTATTCATATGTATACATGTATGTATAAATGTATGTGTATATTATGTATTTATTCATAGATACTTATGTTATGATTTTATTACACACATATAGATATATAGATATAGCAATAGATGTAGATATCAGAATTTATGAGTTTATTGATAAAGACGGTGAAGATTAATGAAGGCATTTACTGGTGAAATTGGCCCATTGCACCTGACTCTCACTAGAAAAATATTTGTTGGGATTAAAGTCTCATGACTTTCCTTTATTTGCCTCATTGAACTGAACATAATTTTGGAAATACTGATTAATCACATTTTATGTGATTTTTTTTTTTTTTTTTTAAATAAAGAAACTGTTATTGGTAAGCCTTATCAGCGCTGCCTCAGTTCAGCGATTAACGCTCTCGTTGTTCAGCGCTTGAAAATGGGTCGCAACGTCGCTAGTTGAGAAATCGCCGATACTTCCCGTAAGGAGCGAGTTCAGTAAATCCGGTCCCACTTTGTAAGGGTGGAGTTCAAACGATGACGTAAAATAGCCCAGCGTGTGGCCAAAACCTTGAACACCTCTCCCAAGCGTTGAAAGAATCCCTTATTCTACCAGTGATGACTTATGTTATGCTTCTGCGTCAACACACGTGATATACTGTGCACGTTTTTCAGCACACAATTATGCACAGACGAGCACATTTTTACTCAGCTAGTGTCCATTGGTTGTTATAGCGAAAAAGGCTCGTTTGTAAAGGAAGAGAATTCTTTCCCTCGGCTAACCACACGAAGAGGTACTCAAAGAGGCCTAATATTCAATTCAATTTGTATTTAGTAATTGATGAAATTCAAACTTCCTGGATATAGAGTGTCATGATCATGTTTCAGTGCTTCAATGCCTGAATATTTACATTCAAGAGAAAAAAAAAAAATACTTTGCAACTCATTCGCTGGCCCAATCCAGGTCAGAATTTATGAATCAACTCGAATATTAGGGCCAATAAGAACACATTTCTTGCACGCACGCAGACACACACACACACACACACACACACACACACACACACACACACACACACACACACACCACACACACCACACACACCACACACACCACACACACCACACACCACACATACACACATGATTTTCGGGCATTCATTCTGTCACTCTCGGTTACTCTTTATCTGCCTCTCTGTATCGTTAAACAGCTTTTTCTGAGGGTAGTAAGTAGATAGTAGGTAGTCGGTAGGAAGTCCCACACTATAAGAAAATGCATATTGTTAGGAAAAGATCACTAACCCCATCTACAGTAGAATTATCTAAATATTTTGTATGTGAGAAATAACTTTCCATACATATATTTTCAG
>NC_061861.1:6334142-6336642 GCF_019202785.1 Penaeus chinensis | reverse complement strand
ATTGTTATTATTATTATTATTATTATTATTATTATTATTATTATTATTATCATTATTATTTTTCTTTATTTATTATCACTTATTATTATTATCATCAGTGTCATTTTCTTCGTCATTATTGTTATTATTATCATTATTATTATTATTATTATTATCATGGTATCATTATTGCTAATTGGCATTTCTCTTGTTATCATCATTATCATTATTGTTATAATTATTATCATTATTGATATTATCACAATCCTTATCATCTGTTGTTTTTATTATTATTCTTTAATCATTACTACACCAGTATAATGATGATAATGATAACACTAATAATGGCAATCGTTATTGTTTTAGTAATATAAGAGCTGGTAAGAGCTGTAGTGTTTTTTTTTTTTCAAGATTACAGGCCGTACATCATTAATATAACTTGCTTACTTTTCTCTAATTAATAGATGTAAATGAAATAGAAGTGAGAGATAAGACAAAAAGAACCCAAAAGAAAAAAAAAATAAGTAACAGGAAACGGAGAATACTCAAGAAGAAACAGAAAAAAAAAACAGAAAAAAAAAAAAACAATGTGAACCCTAAAGAGAAACCCGAACCGAGATGCAAGACGTGACGTAAACACAGAGCAGATCGCAGCGCCATGTACAGCGGCGGTGGGATGGAGAGAGCTTTTTGGGAAAACAAATTCAGGGAGCTTTTCCTCGGGGGGGCGCCACCTCCCCAGCTCGTCGCCAGGTGAGTCCCAGGCCGAATGTGGCGTTAGCGTTTTTTGCATGTGGCTGATTTTCCGTGAAGTTCAGTCGAGTCTGTTACTTGTACTACAGTGTAGGTTACTCTAGGTTACTAACCGGTTTATTAATGTGTTTGCTTATATATATAGACGGAGAAGGGGTCTTTTCCTTATGTTGTTGGTTGTATTGTGGTTTATTGGTTGGATTCTTATGGTGGCCTTCTGGATCCGTGTAGATTTAAGAAGGATTTAAAGGATTTATTACGAGATGAGTCTGTCATAGAAAATGGTGCAGTGACAGTAGACTTTTTTTCATTTTTGTATCGAAGTTTTATTTAGAAAATTGTCCTCAAAATTGTATTTAGAAAATCGTTCTCAAAATCGTATTTTGAAAATTGTTCTCAAAATTATATGTAAAAAAAAAAAAGAAATCTCAAAATTATATTTAGAAAATTGTTCTCAAAATTGTGTTTAGAAAATTGTTCGCAAATTTGTATTTAGAAAGTGGATTAGGGAGCACTAGCAATAAGGCACTTTCCATGAACTGTATTTTTTCATGTATTTTTTACCCTCCTAACTTGGGTTGCGTATCAGGTTGAGCTATCTTACTTTATTTATTAATTATCATCATTATTTTAATTAATAAGCTGAATGAGATATAATATTACCTTCTTATTGTCATTATTTTTGTATATTTTCATCAGAGGAGTCGCGCATTGTACTTTATTTACTTTTGGTAAATATATGAAGCCTAAAATCAAATAATATTTACTCTATATATTGTGTTTATTTTCTCTAGATATTAACGTTTTGAAAAAATATTTCCCGATTTTACCTTCAACAATATCAAAGCGTATTTCGCATATTTCCCACCGTTCGTTTTAGATAATCTGTTACTACCCTCAGGCAGAAAATAAATTATTACAGAAATGCACAGTTTATTAGGTAATTGACGGATGTCGTTCATTACACGTCGAGGAAAATTGAAAGTTCAGTAAATAAACAAGTGCTGTATCGAACGACCAAGAGGATAATTAACAGTTATCGTTCAAAGTTATCTTTCAACAGACACGCAATTCAAAGTGCTTGGAAGGCGAGGGCATTTTCTTTGCTTTAAAAACTGAATTGCAATAGTGGTTATATCTTTATCTATATCTACCCACAATGTCTATCTATTATATTTACATCAGAAGCTATATCTATGTCTATCTATTTAGTTAATGAAAATTTATGGCAAACTGTTAATTCAGATTTCATCTGTATATCAACTTCACGGTATCAACATACATACATACATAGATACATACATAAGTACATACATAAATGCATACCTACCTACATACATACATACATACATACATACATACATACATACATACATACATACATACATACATACATACATACATACATACATACATACATACACACACATACACACACACACATATATACACACACACACACATACACACACACACATACACACACACACACACACGCACACACACACGCACACATACATACATACATACGCAAACGCACACACATATATGTACATATGTATGTATGTATGTATGTATGCATACATGCATGCATGCATATCTATCTACCTCTCTATCTATCCACACACACACACACACACACACACACACACACACACACACACACACACACACACACACACACACACACACACACACACACGATCTTCCAACTGTGAATACAATGTCAGCATTTACACACGATTGATTTTCAGTTAAGCACAATCAG
>NC_061861.1:6314142-6316642 GCF_019202785.1 Penaeus chinensis | reverse complement strand
TGGGCGATGATGTATACGAGTGTTACGTTGACGGATCCGTACAGTCTGGATACACAGCTGGTTGTGCTTGTACTGTATACAAAAATGGCCTACTAAAACATCAAGTTAATATGAGAGTGCAAAATTGGGCCAGCACTACACAAACGGAGCTGGCAGGTATACTCCTTGCAACGGAATTCGTAATGTCTCGGGGCTCTGGAGTAGTTTTCTGTGACTCTCAGAGTGCTCTTCGGACACTAAATTATTTCAAAGCAGGTGGCGATGAGGAAATTGTGAGTTGCATTAAGCGTAACGTAACTTGTGCAATAGAGCGTAATCTTAACATTCAATTTGTATGGATACCATCTCATGTTGGCATAAGCAAGCACGACCACGTCGACAAATTGGCGAAGGAAGCCTGTAGCAAAGATACTGTGAACATAGATCTCGGGATGCCTCTTGCTAGGGTTGCACATATATTGAAAAGTTCTCATAAGGAAGAACTAGTAGATCTGACAAACACTCAAAGGCCTGAAAGCTGTACCATAAGGCACTACGATCAGTATAGAGATAGCAAGCCCTCCTATGGGTGGCACCGAAGTCAAACCAGACAATGTGACGTGGTTATTGCCAGAATACGTTTAGGTTACAGAATGTATTGGCAACTGCACGGTGCAAGAAGTGCAGATGAAACTAAATGTAGACTGTGTAACGAAGAAAACAAGCGAACGCTTGAGCATTATATCTCGGAATGTCATGTGATACAGCCTTTCAGACCACCTAACATGAGGTATAAAGAACTATGTGAATATTTCATTGCATCTAATACATTGGAAGATATACTCGTATTATATCCTAAATTTACTATGTAAAACTGCCGTAAACAAAAAAACACAGTGTTATGTAAACAAGGCAAGATCATATCAACGTATTATTTTTATATGATGTATGACATGTTTCTTTATTACCATGTACAATTACAGTAGTCACAGACTACTGTACTGTGTCAGATGTATATAAAACTGTAATCATGATTGCCCACGTCTGAGCAGATAGCCAGGGTGGTAGATAAACTTACTTACTTACTTACTTTCTTGTAATATTTTAAAAACTAAATTTTTTAATTTAATATCATATCGTGTTATTCAAGTACTTCAACCAACTGTTCCCTAATTACGTGCATACTACACTAATTAACGAAACTATTCTATAATCATATATAAAGGTGTAACGTTAACTAGTTTCCAATCTTTTGGTAATTGTCCTTGTCTTGCCGAATTTTGGGATATTAACAATAAAGGAGTACAGTTCCTCGGCACATTCCCTCAGAACCCAGTTAGAAACATCATCTGGTCCCTCTGCTTTAGTCTTGTCTAACCCTTTCAGTAGGTCTTTTATTTCATTATTTTCGAGTGTGATATTTTCGATATTCTGATTTACGTTTGTACGGTTACTTGCCATTTCAAAATATGGGTCCTGAACAAACACTGACTGAAATTTCTCATTATGGATTTCACACATTTTTCTGTCCTCCTTAGTATAAACGATTTTATTGTCTTTGATGGCGCTAGTTTGATCTCTCCTTCTAGTCTTACTATTTGTGTAGCTAAGGAAGAGCTTTGGTTGATTTGTACATTGGTTATATTCTTTTCACTCTAACTTTGCCTCCCTCATAGTTTAGGTATCCTCACTTCTTCCTTCTTTATACCTTTATATCTGAGATCTATGTCTTCTCAATCTTTTCTCTTATCTTCTTTGCTTTCTCTTTTGTTCTTGCAATTATCATTAAACCACTTTTGGCCATTTCTTGCTTCAGTTTTGTATGTTGATACAGAATATTCTACTCCTTTTTTTGTAGACTTAAAAACTTTGAATATTGCATGTGGCAAACAGTATTTAAGTTTAATTACCAAATGGTCACTTTTTTCCTAGACGAGGACAGTACTCCGTATTCTTAATGTCAACTTTATACTTAATTAATATTAAGTCAAACATAGGGCTAGCCCTCTTACCCTGCTATGATCTGTTACATTTTGGAAAAGGTAAAATTCATTTGACTTTTAGTAATTTTGCATTCCACGATTCTGACTCGAAATCGAATCGAAACTCTCCCAGTCAATTTTGATATTAAAATCTCCTGTTACAAGAATTTCTTCTGCATTAGTTTCCGAAAGTTGTAGCACTTCTTCCAGGCTCTTTAACGTTTCTTCAATAAGTTTTTGGCAATTTTCTTATGACCACACCGATGTATGTGGTTATTATCATGTTTACTCCGTTTGTTTCTACCTCAATTGCCTTTACTTCTACTACGGGCTTTTGCTTAATCTCTAACTCGATTGTAATGATTCCTTTCTATGTTACTATCGCTATCCTCCTCCTTTTGTCTTATTTTTTTTCCAAATGTTATAGTCTGAGTCCTAATGTTACATCGCTAATGGAGGGATCCAGTTTGAATTCAGTGATGCATATTAAATCTGGTGTATTAATTTTAATAAGTGTACCTAGTTCTAATAACGTCGAA
>NC_061861.1:6299142-6301642 GCF_019202785.1 Penaeus chinensis | reverse complement strand
CGGATGAGAAACATATATTTATAAAAAAATTAAATAGAATAGTAATATGAATGAAGATGAATCATCATACGATACAATACAATTCTGAAAGAAGATATGATACACAGACGTAAATCGAGAGAGAGAGAGAGAGAGAGAGAGAGAGAGAGAGAGAGAGAGAGAGAGAGAGAGAGAGAGAGAGAGAGAGAGAGAGAGAGAGAGTGAGAGAGAGTGAGAGTGAGAGTGAGAGTGAGAGTGAGAGAGAGAGAGAGAGAGAGAGAGAGAGAGAGAGAGAGAGAGAGAGAGAGAGAGAGAGAGAGAAAGAGAGAGAGAGAAAGAGAAAATATTTTCCTGATATGATCGTTGTACATAGCAACAGAATATTCAAAGTTTATTATCAAAATTCAATATAATATCCTCATATTTTCTGACAAGTTAGTGTTTCTCATTTTATGTCCTCGCCAAGATTTATGAACCTGGGTTGCAGTGCAGCTACTTTGACCTATTTAATTGCCTCATTAAAAAAAAGGAAAACTAGAGTTTGATAATTAATTTTATGGAATTTTGATGTTGAGGTAATGAAACATGGCAAACCATTCCCGTAGAGTGAAGATAAGTACCTTTTTGGTAAACAATGTCTACCTGTAACGGGACTGTACATTCACCTACGAACATATACTTTTAAATGATATATAGACATATCATTATTGTTCAGTGTATATACCTTTTCGGCTAAAAGTAATCACAATGTGTTATAAAACGTGACATTGCAGAGCGTATACAGTGCAGTGACGCCGAATGTCTCAGAATGACGTGTAACTTCCCTGGGCTTTTGGTTAATTTAGCGCCTCGTCCCCAAAAAAACAAAGCAAAATTGTTTGGGTTAATAATGGTAATATCACTTTCCAGCATTTAGCGGTATCACGCACGGCTGCCTGGAGAGACAGATCCTAGAAACCAACAGTCACATTACTATATGTCCAACATACAATTAAGTATACCCGAAAAAGCCGTACACAGGATAAATGAATAAACGACAGACTCATACATTCACAGCACATACGCGACCACATGTTTGGTGCGTTCGCCGCCAAATAAACAAAGCCGTCAGTTTGGTGGCAACGCGGAGAAGGAAAGAGAATAAGCGGCGAGAGGGAGAGAGACCAAGAGACTAAGACACGGGGATACGTTTGAGAATAATTTTACAGGTGTCGGCGAAAGGGTATGATTTCCTCTTAAAATTGTTTGAAATATGCTTTTCCCAGCAAAGTCTTGCGCTTTCTGTATGGTTAACAGAGTGCTATGGGGACTGTTTCATCAATAAGTATATTCATCAAAGGTATACCGTGGGAATAGTATTTCCATTTCTTTCTTTCTGCTTATATATATATATTTTTTCGTATACATTGAGTATCACAGTCCTTTATATCTCATCAAATCAATTTTTCTTTAGTGTACCTCGCTGGTTGTCCTGCTGAAAATATACACCAAAAAGATTTGGGACGAAAATGTAACATCCTCAGAATTTTTTACTGGTACCTCTTGATATATCATCAATTCAACATTACATTTATGAGCCGCACAGCATAATCTGTTAAGAATATACTCCAGGAAAATTTGAGAAGAAAAAATAACATCCTAATATTTTCTTCTCAAAGGCATCTCAGGATGGCAGTCTTTCATGCCCGAGCGATCACGTCCACAGGTGTCTGCTTCTCCCGTTGCCACCACAAAACGGCATTGTTAATAACAGAAGCACGTGATCACGAACACTGTTGTGTCTGGTGTGTTGCGAATGTATGAAGTATGCTCTCTTGAATTTATATCAAACATTAGGTAGTTTCCAGACATTCGTGTTTGACTCTATACATATTATGATGCTGCTGTCATTCATTTCTAAACTTTGTGTAATTAAGTACTAGTAGGTAATTGGTTGTTAGAATGAGATGTTATCCCCATTAACTAAACCGTGGAATTGTAGCAAACGCTTACAGACACCACATGTCATCACCACCAAACTTTGTACCAATAACTCATGCTATTTTAACCCTTTTTGCCAAAACTTGTTTACACTTTTTGCTGAAAGGCATACCTTCGAAAGAATAATGCTTCATTTTTCAACTTTATTCGAAGAATTATCTTTTACACATTCTGATTAATATTAACTTAGAAGTGTAAGTAAGCACGCTTGCAATTATTACATTAGGAAGATAACCTGATGTACTCTACGGTGAAATACTGCCATATTTAACTTCTAAGGTAGGATTAAAGTTTTGGATGCATTATTCCATCAGAGGCTTAAACGTAGGAATATACATCAGAGACTTAAACGTAGAAATCTGAAAACAATGGAATTAAAGTTATAATAAAACTGAAGTGAAATTGTTCTTGTTGCTACACATTAACCTGTGTAGTTTTTTCATCTTATGGAAGAGAAAAGCAAAGTTTGCAATTGATAAAGTTTTCAAAAGTCATGGAGGAGGAGTATGCATTTGCGTACGTAACTGTTAGGGAAAAGTTT